>NC_084634.1:8028084-8115584 GCF_033978795.1 Nerophis ophidion | reverse complement strand
GTGACGTCTCGGGTTGTAGCGGACATATTAGCCCAGCAACACACACGGCTAAAAGTCCTCTTTTTTCATCGCATAATTAAACAGTAATTTGGACATCTGTGTTGCTGAATCTTTTGCAATTTGTTCGATTAATAATGGAGACTATAAAGAAGAATGCTGTTGGTGCAAAGCGGTGGATTGCAGCTGTCTTTAGCAACCAAAACACAGCCGGTGTTTCTTTGTTTGTTGTGAAGCTTTAATATGGAACAGAGCGGTCAAGCGAACGTTTCTCTACCACGTCAACCAGCAAGTTTCTGGATGAGAAAATTGTGATATTGAGCGTAGTTTGCGTCCTCCTGCAGCAGCTGTCAAAAAGGGAGCTGTGACTTTCTGGGCTCCTCCATATGGCTTCCATCAGAGACACTGGCGGTCACCGCAGCCCTCCCAGAATTATTTTAGTAAATGTATCTAAAAACATCTTATTCCGTCCCAATGCAATCACATTTTTTATTTCTTCCTAGTCCTTCGCTATCAATATCCTCAGACATGAATATTTCATCCTCGCTCAAATTAATGGGGAAATTGTAATTTTCTCGGATTGAATACCTCTTACTGCCGGTAGCTCCCATTAAAAACAATGTGAATATGAGTGGAGCCCTGCAACTCGTGACATCACACGCACATACTTCCGGTAAAGGCAGGGCTTTTCTATTAGCGTCCAAAAGTTACCAACTGTATCGATGTTCTGTACTAAATCCTTTCAGCAAAAATATGGCCGTATCACAAAATAAAGGCCTACTGAAATGAGATGTTCTTATTCAAACGGGGATAGCAGGTCCATTCTATGTGACATACTTGATAATTTTGCGATATTGCCATATTTTTGCTGAAAGGATTTAGTAGAGAACATCCACGATAAAGTTTGCAACTGTCGGTGCTAAGAGAAAAGCCCTGCCTCTACCGGAAGTCGCAGACGATGACGTCACATGTTGATGACTCCTCACATATTTACATTGATTTTAAAGGGAGCCTCCAACAAACAGTGCTATTCGGACCGAGAAAACGACAATTTCCCCATTGATTCGTGTTTGAGGATACTGAAAAAAAAAGAGTTAAAAAAACGCCATTGCATTGGGAAGAATTCCGATGTTTTTAAACAAATTTACCTGGATAATTCTGGGAAATCCCTTATATTTCTATTGTGTTGCTAGTGTTTTAGTGAGTTTAATATTACCTGATAGATGGAGAAGTGTGTCCAAGGCCGGGCGTTGACGCGCAGTGTCTCTGAGGGAAGTCACGAAGCTGCAGCAGGACGGAAGCTCTGCTGATATCCGGTAAGAAGCGACTTTTTAACCACAATTTTCTCACCGAAACCTGCTGGTTGACATTTGGTCTGGATTCACGTCTGCTCTGATCCATAGTAAATGTTCAGCTCCGGGAATTTTAAACAAGTAATCACCGTGTGTCTAAAGGCTAAAGCTTCCCAACTCCATCTTTCTACTGTGACTTCTCCAATATTAATTGAAAAAATTGCAAAAGATTCAGCAACACAGATGTCCAAAATACTGTGTAATTATGCCGTTTAAGCAGACGACTTTTAGCTGAGTGTGTGCGTAGCGCTCACACTTCCTAAAACCCTGTGACGTCATGTGTATACGTCATCATTACACGACGTTTCCAAGACGAAACTCCCGGGAAATTTAAAATTGTAATTTAGTAAACTAAAAAAAGCCGTATTGGCATGTGTTGCAATGTTAATATTTCATCATCCATCCATTTTCTACCGCTTGTCCCTTACGGGGTCGCGGGGGGCGCTGGCGCCTATCTCAGCTACAATCGGGCGGAAGGCGGGGTACACCCTGGACAAGTCGCCACCTCATCGCAATATTTCATCAATCAATGTTTATTTATATAGCCCTAAATCACAAATGTGTGGCTCCTCCACATCGAGAGGAGCCAGATGAGGTGGTTCGGGCATCTGGTCAGGATGCCACCCGAGGTGTTTAGGGCACGTCCAGCTGGTAGGAGGCCACGGGGAAGACCCAGGACACGTTGGGAAGACTGTGTCTCCCGGCTGGCCTGGGAACGCCTCGGGATCCCCCGGGAAGAGCTAGACGAAGTGGCTGGAGAGAGGGAAGTCTGGGCTTCCCTGCTTAGGCTGCTGACCCCGCGACCCGACCTCGGATAAGCAGAAGATAATGGATGGATGGATGAATCACAAATGTCTCAAAAGGACTGTACAAACCACTACGACATCCTCGGAAGAACCCACATAAGGGCAAGGAAAACTCACATCCAGTGTGATATATAAACTATCAGACTGCGTGGTGGGTATAGCTCGGTTGGTAGAGTGGCCGTGCCAGCAACTCGAGGGTTGCAGGTTCGATTCCCGCTTCAGCCATCCTAGTCACTGCCGTTGTGTCCTTGGGCAAGACACTTTACCCACCTGCTCCCAGTGCCACCCACACTGGTTTAAATGTAACTTAGATATTGGGTTTCATTATGTAAAGCGCTTTGAGTCACTTGAGGAAAAAGCGCTATATAAATATAATTCACTTCACTTCACTAATAGTGGGTTTCAGTAGGCCTTTAAGGAAGGAATGTGTATAATGCTTCAGTGGCACATCACTGTCAGTGTCACTAAAGCTTGTGTTCACTCACAAAAAACAAAAAAAAAACAGCTGACAACAAAAACACTCACCCAGGAGCCAACAGAGGACAAGCAGACAGATTAGGCCAGAAGAAAAGAACAAATACCAGCTACATTTTTTTGAAAGGCCCCAAAAAAAAAAAAAAAATACCACGCTCATTGCGCTAGGATGGCCGCATTGGGGGTGGGGGGCATCGGCCGCTTTATATCACGCAAGCCCGTGGTTGAGGGGTCACCTCCAACCGGCCTAGCGACTGTCGAATTAAACACCCCCAAGCCTTTCCAAACCTTATTCCATTCCCAAACACCATTTGTCTATCGAAAAAGCGCCCGGTTAAATTCGGGTCACGTCTAAGGGAGGCTAGTTAGCTTAGCCTAGCCTAGCAGCTTGGCGCAGACTGCGTCATCAAGTCACACGAGTGCTCGGGAGGCGCCATTTTGATAGCTCGCTAAACAAATATCTGCCGCGTCCATATTGAACCACGTTGTGTAAATCCATTTGTGGGAAATAAAACAGGAAAAACAACAGTGTGTGTGTGTGTGTGTGACTTACCGTTTTCGCAAAACAAAGACATAAACAACGCTGATCGTCCAAGAGCCGCAATGAACGCTGGTCGATGACTGCCGCTGGTCTTGTATCGATTGCAGCAGGACTTCTTGGTAGGATTTTTTGTTTTTTAAACAGGAGGACGATGCTCCAGCTCCCCTAAAGCGTCCACTCCACGAATCAGTCAAAGGTTAAATGGCGTATCCGGCACGTCCTCTTGGGTGTGGAGACCTTTGAAGGAAGAGGCGGATTTTTTTTTTTTTTTTTTTTTTAAGTAATTCACACAGGCAAATGGGAAAAGCGCTACTGTTAAAATTATATATTTTTTTAATCAAAATAAAGCAACAACATGTGTCAAATACAACGCCTTTAAAAGCTGCGCGGGTTACCGTTAGCTTATGCAAGTCGCACATGTAGTAGCGCCATTCCGATTCAGGACAAGATCAATGTATGCACATTTCAACGAGGAGCTGAACATATTACTGGTGACGACATTAAAAAAAATATAACGATCCACAATTTAAGACAGCCAGAAAATGAAATTAGCGAATATTTTCCAGGAAATGGTCAAGGCCCCGACTATAATCGCTACAAGCCAATCGCCGTGACGTCGTTATTAGCCAGGGCGCTGCCGAATGTGCTGATCCAAAATAAAAAATAAAAATGCCCGACACATTATTTGTGTCTCGATGTGTGTTGTTGTTTTTTTTTTTTTTTTTAAACCAGTCAAACTACGACACCGTGGAGTGTGTTTCAGGGGCAAAGTGCAGCGGGCGCGTCAGCTTACCTCTCGAATGTTCTGCGAAGCCCCACTACACACGTCGCTTTAAGGACTCAATCACTTGTAAGCTGGCGTAGGCGGAACATGGCGGTACTTCCGGTTACGGCGTTCGTTGAGTGGCAGGACTGGCGTGCGTTTGATGAACGAAATGGTTGCACCCACGCGGGAATTGTTGTTACACAATCGATTGTTTGCGCCCCGAGGTAAAACTTTATCGAGGAGTGACTTCGGAGTTGCTAGAGCCAATATTTACATTTCTGGCCGCTTTTATTTTACAAGGTGAAAAGGAAGTGCTTAAACGGGAGTGTGATATTGCACTTGATGGATTGGTTACGCGACGTCCATCCGTCCATTTTTTTTTTCTACTGCTTATTCCCTTTTGGGGTCGCAGGGGGGCGCTGGCACCTATCTCAGCTACAATCGGGCGGAAGGCAGGGTACACCCTGGACAAGTCGCTACCTCATCGCAGGGCCAACACAGATAGACAACATTCACACTCACATTCACACACTAGGGCCAATTTAGTGTTGCCAATCAACCTATCCCCAGGTGCATGTCTTTGGTTAACGTTTTCTGAATTCTGATCAGGGGTCCTCAGATGTTATTTTGAGGCCCCCACCTTCTTTCTTTCTTCTTTCTTTTCTTTTCTTAGTTTATTATTGGGGCGGTTTAGCACGGTTGGTAGAGTGGCTGTGCCAGCAACTTGAGGGTTGCACGTTCGATTCCCGCTTCTGCCAACCTAGTCACTGCCGTTGTGTCCTTGGGCAAGACACTTTACCCACCTGCTCCCAGTGCCACCCACACTGGTTTGAATGTAACTTAGATATTGGGTTTCACTGTGTAAAGCGCTTTGAGTAACTTGAGAAAAAGCGCTATATAAATATAATTCACTTCACTATTTCGAACGTGACATACATACAACCAGAGGTGGGTAATAACGCGCTACATTTACTCCGTTACATTTACTTGAGTAACTTTTGGGATAAATTGTACTTTTACGAGTAGTTTTTATGCAACATACTTTTACTTTTACTTGAGTATATTTATAGAGAAGAAACACTACATTTACTCCGTTACATTTACTTGAGTAACTTTTGGGATAAATTGTACTTTTACGAGTAGTTTTTATGCAACATACTTTTACTTTTACTTGAGTATATTTATAGAGAAGAAACACTACTTTTACTCCGTTACATTTATCTACATTCAGCTCGCTACTCGCAACTTTTTTTTATCGATCTGTTAATGTTTGTTTTGGTTAATGACAGAGCTTCAAAGTAGAATCTACGCATGCCTGCGTTTCACCAATCACATGCAGTCACTGGTGACGTTGGACCAATCAAACAGAGCCAGGCGGTCACATGACCCGATTTAAACATGTTGAAAAACTTATTGGGGTGTTACCATTTAGTGGTCAATTGTACGGAATATGTACTGTACTGTGCCATCTAATAATAAACGTTTCAATCAATCAATCAAAAGTGTAAAGGAAAAAAGACACTTTTTATTTCAACCGTACTTCCCGTCAAAAGCCTAAAGACTGATCGCACAGTTCCTGTCTTCACAATAAAAGTGCCGCTCCATCGCGCCTGCGCTAACAAAATAAGAGATTCCAAAAGCCAGCGCAAACAAGCTAGCAAGCTACGGAGTTTGCCGCTAGTATTTCTTGTAAAGTGTATAAAAACAAATATGGAAGCTGGGCAGATAAGATGCCAAAAACCAACGACTTTTATGTGGTATTAGACAGAAAAGAGGAACTTTTTTTCTCCTCCATTTGAAAACGTGGACGTCTGATTCCAATCAATGCAAGTCATCAGAATCAGGTAAAACACCAACTTATATTCTTGTCTTCATGAAAGATAGGAATTTATATGTTAAACATGCATGTATATTCATTAAAACACCTTCAATATGTGAACAAAAATGGCAAAATAAATAAATATAAATTATATACTGTATATATAAATGTATGTATGTATATATATATATATATATATATATATATATATATATTAGGGCTGGGTAACGATTACAAATTTTAATCGAAGTTAATCGCACTATTTCTCTGATTAATCGCGATTAACTGCATTGTATACGCAAAGCCCAATAATGAATTCAAAAGTAGTGTGTAGTGCACCTTTATTGGAATATTCTCCCGCATGAACAAAAGCGCCAAAACATTTGTTGTGCAAACACAATTTAAATCAGTCCTTGTTAAACAGTAGCAGTTAAATAGCATATTTTATGAAAATCAACTCAAAAATGTAAATACAAACATTTAAGCTTATTACTACCACTGCCAGGGTATTTAAGTTATCCTGTTTGTTATGGAAAATAAATATAATCTACATACAAATCTCTGAGCCACAATCATAACATCTGAACAGGCAATTTCTGAGGTAACAGCAGAAACATTTTTTTTATCAGGGATCTTATGTTTAAAAAAACTATATTATAGGTAGTGGTCTGTTTTAGGGAATTTTTGATCAAATTATCCGTAGTAGCAATATTAATAATGTTGTGTTTATTCTGCGTAGTGCACTTAAAATAATTATGACCATATCTAGGAATTGATATGATGGGAATTTTCCCATTGTTTGCTTGGTGCTTTGATAAACTGAACGTATACACATGGTACTATATTGTGATGTTATGAGCTAGGGGAAAAAAGAACTATCCTACCCAGCATGCAACAGGAGTGAGGAGCATGCGCGGTAGCCCGGTATAGGTTGTGTCGCCATGACGGCATCTTGTATGTTGTGATATGCACGCTCTGAAAGCAAACGTTAGGAACTCAGCCAACACTCCGCTGCTTCACAGGCCGCTGGATGTAGCCGGCAAAGTATTCCCATGCTAGCTAGCCGGTCTAGCAAGCACGCGTCATTCAGTCCAAAACGGCCCGATCGATCCACATTCAGAATAGTCTGGCGGTCGTAAGTGATCCCGGAGTGACCACGCTGTAAGCCAGCCACGAAATTTGCACAATTGTCCGGTATTTTTGCCAAATGTTCCATCTTTACCAAGAGCCCCTCGACCCCGAAGCCCATCCGAGCGACGCCATATTGTTAAGAAAAGGTGTTAACAAAATAAAAGCATGTAAACAACATACGCAAATGCGCGATAAAATAATTGTCGGCGTTAATAGATTGATGAGTTAACTCGTAATTAACGCATTAATTTGCCGACCCCTAATATATATATATATATTTATATATATATATATATATATATATATGTGTATAAATGATTTGTGTGTGTATAAATGATATGTGTGTGTGTGTATATATCAATCAATCAATCAATCAATCAATGTTTACTTATATAGCCCTAAATCACTAGTGTCTCAAAGGGCTGCACAAACCACTACGACATCCTCGGTAGGCCCACATAAGGGCAAAGAAAACTCACACCCAGTGGGACGTCGGTGACAATGATGACTATGAGAACCTTGGAGAGGAGGAAAGCAATGGATGTCGAGCGGGTCTAACATGATACTGTGAAAGTTCAATCCATAATGGATCCAACACAGTCGCGAGAGTCCAGTCCAAAGCGGATCCAACACAGCAGCGAGAGTCCCGTTCATAGCGGAGCCAGCAGGAAACCATCCCAAGCGGAGGCGGATCAGCAGCGCAGAGATGTCCCCAGCCGATACACAGGCAAGCAGTACATGGCCACCGGATCGGACCGGACCCCCTCCACAAGGGAGAGTGGGACATAGAAGAAAAAGAAAAGAAACGGCAGATCAACTGGTCTAAAAAGGGAGTTTATTTAAAGGCTAGAGTATACAAATGAGTTTTAAGGTGAGACTTAAATGCTTCTACTGAGGTGGCATCTCGAACTGTTACCGGGAGGGCATTCCAGAGTACTGGAGCCCGAACGGAAAACGCTCTACAGCCCGCTGACTTTTTTTGGGCTTTGGGAATCACTAATAAGCCGGAGTCCTTTGAACGCAGATTTCTTGCCGGGACATATGGTACAATACAATCGGCAAGATAGGATGGAGCTAGACCGTGTAGTATTTTATACGTAAGTAGTAAAACCTTAAAGTCACATCTTAAGTGCACAGGAAGCCAGTGCAGGTAGATCACCTCGACTTGGTCATTTACTAAGTAATTGATAAACGTTGAAAAACTTATTGGGGTGTTACCATTTAGTGGTCAATTGTACGGAATATGTACTGTACTGTGAAATCTACTAATAAAAGTTTTAATCAATCAATCAAATCAATGAATGCCTACTGAGCCTATGGTGCTGTTAAGTTATTGTGGCTCAATGTGCCATTTTTTTATTTTATTTTAATATACTATTATTTAATATATATTTTTGTTTTAGTTGCTTAAGAGATATTCCTGGCTCTGAATTTGCTCATTGCTATTTTTATGTTTTTCTGCATTATTTGTTGCCGTGATCAGGTTACTCATCAGTTACTCAGTACTTGAGTAGTTTTTTCACAACATACTTTTTACTTTTACTCAAGTAAATATTTGGGTGACTACTCCTTACTTTTACTTGAGTAATAAATCTCGAAAGTAACTGTACTCTTACTTGAGTACAATTTCTGGCTACTCTACCCACCTCTGCATACATACATTATACATCAGGTAATTTCATCATTTCGCAATACACAATACATCATGTCCGAAAAGGAGTAGGAAGAAGCAAAGCTTATTGAATCCTACCCCTTTTCCACTTCAGAGCGCCCACAAATATATACATTGATTCACTGACCTTCTTTACAGCAAAATATCAAAAGGACATCTGTGAGTGAGTAACACAGCAGTTTTGTAACATGTACTTAATTATTTCAGTCATTATTAACATACTAAAACGAAGAATATTTTATTTTCAATAAGTTTGAAAGTGTTTCTCATAATACTTCTTTGTACTTTGTAAGCACTATTAATTTGAACATCCTCTTAAACAGGATCATATCAGTACAATGTTTACCTTCTTTACTTAATCCATTCCATAATTCAATTCCACATACTGATATGCTAAAAGTTTTAAGTGTTGTACGTGCATACAAATGTTTTAAGTTAGATTTTCCTCTAAGGTTATATTTCTCCTCTTTAGTTGAGAAGAATTGTTGTACATTCTTTGGTCGCAGGTTATAATTTACTTTGTACATCAATTTAGCTGTTTGCAATTTTATCAAGTCATCCAGCTTTAATATTTTTGACTCAATAAATAAAGGGTTTGTATGTTCTCTATATCCAACATTGTGGATTATTCTAATCGATCTTTTTTGTAACACAGTTAACGAATGTAGCGCACGTTTGTAGTTGTTTCCCCATATTTCTGCACAATAACTCAGGTATGGTAACACTAGCAAGCAGTAGAGAATATAAAGTGATTTTTGGCCCAGGACGTATTTTGCTTTATTCATTATTGAAATATTTTTTTGCCACCTTATGTTGTATGTTTTGTATATGAGATTTCCAGTTCATTTTATCATCTATTAATACTCCCAAAATTCTGGTTTCTTTTACCCTTTCGATATCTATTCCATCTATTTGTATTCGTGCCTGATGCTCTTTTCTTCTGTTACCAAATAGCATTATTTTAGTTTGACTGAGATTCAAGGATAGCCTGTTTTTATCAAACCATTTTTTTAATTTGTTCATTTCTTCCGTTATTATTTGTATTATCTTCTGTGCGTTCTCTCCTGAACAGAAAGCAGTTGTGTCGTCTGCAAATAAAACTAACTTCAAGTCTTTTGTAACTTTGCAAATGTCGTTTGTATAAAGATTGAACAATCTTGGTCCCAGTATTGATCCCTGGGGTACACCACAAGTTATATCCAACCGTGTTGACATATTTTCACCCATCTTCACATAGTGTTTCCTGTTGGTTAAATAGCTTCAATCAATCAATCAATCAATCAAGCGGTCCATCCTGGGTCTTTAAATCGAAATTAAATAATATAAAAGAACCCAGAGATGTAAGGGTGCTTTATTTTTTGTTTTACTTTTGTAGATGTTAAATTTGCAGATGATTACTGCAATAAATATTTCAAAAAGATTCATTGCTCTTCCTTTTTGCTTTTACCAGTAGCAGTTTAGAAGTCTGGTGTAAAAAAAAGTGCACAAGTAGGTCAAATGCATTAGTTAATTTCAGGTGGTTAATGAAAGATCCTTACAACATATTCTGATATGATTTCATAGTTTAAAGCACTATTTATGTATTTTTTATGATAAATAAGTGCTAAAAATGTTTTTGCTTGCACGCTTTGCACGCTCACATGAATTATTTGTGCCCCAGGTGTGCCCCAGTACAGTATTAGCCGTGGATATCGTTTGGGCTTGTGCAGCCCTTTGAGACGCTCGTGATTTAGGGCTATATAAATAAATAATGATTGTGTGTGAATGTGAGTGTGAATGTTGTCTGTCTATCTGTGTTGGCCCTGCGATGAGGTGGCGACTTGTCCAGGGTGTACCCCACCTTCCGCCCGATTGTAGCTGAGATAGGCGCCAGCGCCCCCCACGAACCCGAAAGGGAATAAGCGGTAGGAAATGGATGGATGGATGGATGATTGATTGAGAGTGGACCCATATAGTGTAGCGATACTGCCGATACTTTCGTTGTACCGATGTAGTATCGAGACAATCATGATGAGAGCTGCAGTTTTCAGTTCTGTTTAAGTTTTACTTTCACAAATATCAAATAGTGCGGGGATTACTATCAAATGAGCCACATAACATATAATACATCTCATAAACCTTTTGATAAAGGCCATGTTGTTTGGCAGCATTGGTATTGGATCGATACCAGCGGGATGAGATTGAGTCGATTCTCGTCCACGTATATTGTCATCAATATTTGATCGGGTTATCGAAGTGTGTTTTCTGCAACAACAACAAAAAAATCCAAGTAAAATATTCCCCCAAAAATATAATGTGTAGTTTTCTTTACTGAAAATGTGAAATAGCAAATATCCAGGTTATCCCCTGTATTTAATTGGTATTGGATCCATCCATCCATTTCCTACCGCTTGTCCCGTTTTGTGGTCACGGGGGGAGCTTGAGCCTATCTCTGCTGCACTCGGGCGGAAGGCGGGGCACACCCTGGACAAGTCGCCACCTCATCACAGGGCCAACACAGATATATTGGGGGTGGAAAAGTTCACAAAATCCACGGTGTGGATGTTTGTACGGTTTTGTAAGAGATTGTTTTGTGTTCAATGTAGTGAACATTGTTGGTTTTGAAACACCCAGGATACCGTATCTCCCAATATTGCACCATTACCATTTAATACTTGTGGTTCTTACACAAGCGTATCATTAAATTTAACTTAGAATTGGCACCTAAAGTTTTGACTTTCTGACTTTTCAATGGAATGCAAGAAAAAAAGTCCAGGATTATCCAGAATTCTTGCTTTTACAAAGCTTTCTTTCCATCGATTACTCCATTCACATTTTTCAACATGTTACAATTTTCAAAGTTCAAGGGGTTATGCTGTTAATAGAACATTAACGGTCTACTTCTCTGTCTGACACTTTTTGGGCAGCATATCAAAATCTCCAGTCAACAGTAAAACCAATATAGACTGTCACTTTTTAACAGAACTTTCAAAAAAAAAAATATTGCTTTAGCAATTTTATTATCGAGGGAGACTGACACGGGCATTTAGCTTTTCCACACACCATCCTGACTCACGGTTTCAACATTTGGTACTTATTAAAACCGTAACTTAAAAGGGTTTGCTGAACAGCTATCAAGGTACGATGCAAATCGGCGCCCATGTTAACTATCCAACCGTAACTTAAAAGGTTGGTTGAACAGCTATAACGACTATGCGGCCAGACTCACAGGTGACTGGGCATTTCATTGCTACTGTTGCCCAGAGAACACAGTTTGCATGAGCTGCCCGTGCAATATCTCAATTCCTGATTATTCAGAATGATAATTAGTGGGAGACCCGAAAACATCAATGCATTGACGTATGCTTCGAACTCAATGAATGAAAAGCTGTGTTGGTGCGCAGTAACAGCTTATCCTTTCGATAGCTCAGTAGATAATGTGGAAAGCTATAATAGCTTATGCTGAGTTCTTTAGGGCACTGGTTCGAATCCAGATCAATGGATCACTCATTACGTTTTTACTATGAATCGATTAACGTGGAACCCGACCCCGACTTCAGTTGAAAAACTTATTTGGGTGTTACCATTTAGTGGTCAATTGTACAGAATATGTACTGAACTGTGCAATCTACTAATAAAAGTTTCAATCAATCAATCAATAGTGCATATTCAGAGCGCATGTGTAAAAAAAAAAAAAAGAAAAATTCCCAGTCAACAACTATCCTCATTCACAACACGTTCTCTTAGATTTCCATGTTATGGTACATGTTCACATTATTTATTGACTGTATCTAAAAAAGATTTAAAAAAATATATTTGTATTTAAATGAAGATATGAAATAATCTGAAATGAAATTTAATGACTTGGTTTATATTATTGTATATACTAGGTCATAAAATCAGTGTCAGTTGAGTCGGTCCATAGGTTACCTGTAGGGAATGTTAATGTCCAGCAGATGTCAGTATTTAGTGACACTGTATCAATACAACTTTGCAATGTGTCAAAAGGCTATACGAACCATCACTAATGATCACACAAGTCTGGAGATTTCAAGACTTTTATCTGCGCTGAACATTGACAGCCTTCCTTACTTTCAAAGACTTTTTGAAGAATCAATCAATGATAACCACCTATCAAATGACAAATTCATCATGCAGTGGTATCTTTCCACAGAAATTTAATTATTATTGGTGTTTGATATCGGGAAGATTGACACAGGCATTTAATTTTTCCACACACCATCCGAATCACGGTTTCAATCGTAGTCCATGTTAACTACCAAACCGTAACTTAAAAGGGTTGGTTGAACAACTATAAGGACTAGCAGGTCATTGCTATTGCTGCTAGAAGGTAAAGTTCTCATGACTGAATTTTTGGGAAATTCCAATTGAAATTAATGGGACATCCCTCAAAGTTCCACTCCTTCTTTCTGATTCCAACTTCAAAATTTTCAGACTGTCCAGAAATTGTGTGTTTGATTTCAACAATGCTAAATTAATTCCAGTATTTTAATTCATCGTCGGTATTGGAGCATTTACATGCAATTCCTTCAGGAATTGCCTCATTTAGTTTCAAATGTATAATAAAAAAAAAGGATACAACAATACAACATATCCACGTTTTAACCTATTCAAACCATTCCACCTTCGACACATTGCACCATTCTGGAAATTCAAACTTCCCCTTTTCCTTGTCAAAAGAAGTCGAGGATTTTCCAGAATTCCTGCTTTTCCGAAGCCCTATTTCCACCCTTTTTCTGGCGACTACTCCTTCCACATTTTTCAACGCGTTTTAACTGTTCCACCGTCGAAGCTTTCCTCTGCATAAGAACTGGAAAAATTCTCTGTTTTCCCGAAATTCCGTATTACCATTTGTCATTTCAACATGTTATTACTTCAACAATTCTCCACCGATTGAGAAATTGTCCAAGACATCAATAAATTTAGATTAGATAGTACTTTATTTATTCCTTCAGGAGAGTAAATGCCTTGGCAGAAGACACCACCTGATTAAATGTAGAACTACAAAGAGAAGACTGCCAAAGATGCCAAAAACTCTTATACCGCAGAATTTTTTATTTTTCAAATAATCATCAAATGTCGCCGTTGACATCGGTATACAACTACTTTTTGAAAACATTCTTATTTCAAGCATTAAATAAAAGATTACGACTTTGATACAGTTGTGTCTCCTAATTACAACAGATGAAGTAGGTAAGTATAGGTAAAGGAAGATTAAAAAGTAGGTCAAAATTGATAAAAGGTGGAAAAAAAAGTAGGTAGCCGTAGGTTAGAAAAAAGGTATACGGTTGGAAAATATTGATAAAAGAAGGTAAAAAGTAGGTAAACATTGATAATAATATTTTATTAGAGCTTATCAAAACACGAATTGGTATGTCAGACTCAGCCCTGTCTTGGTTTAACTCTTATCTTACTGATAGGATGCAGTGCGTCTCCCATAAAAGTGTGACCTCGGACTATGTTAAGGTAACGTGTGGAGTTCCCCAGGGTTCGGTCCTTGGCCCTGTACTCTTCAGCATCTACATGCTGCCGCTAGGTGACGTCATACGCAAATACGGTATTAGCTTTCACTGCTATGCTGATGACACCCAACTCTACATGCCCCTAAAGCTGACCAACACGCCAGACTGTAGTCAGTTGGAGGCGTGTCTTAATGAAATTAAACAATGGATGTCCGCTAACTTTTTGCAACTTAACGCCAAAAAAACGGAAATGCTGATTATCGGTCCTGCTAGACACCGACCTCTATTTAATAATACAACTTTAACATTTGACAACCAAATAATAAAACAAGGTGACTCAGTAAAAAATCTGGGTATTATTTTCGACCCAACTCTCTCCTTTGAGTCACACATTAAAAGAGTTACTAAAACGGCCTTCTTTCATCTCCGTAATATCGCTAAAATTCGCTCCATTTTGTCCACTAAAGACGCCGAGATCATTATCCATGCGTTTGTTACGTCTCGTCTCGATTACTGTAACGTATTATTTTCGGGTCTCCCCATGTCTAGCATTAAAAGATTACAGTTGGTACAAAATGCGGCTACTAGACTTTTGACAAGAACAAGAAAGTTTGATCACATTACGCCTGTACTGGCTCACCTGCACTGGCTTCCTGTGCACTTAAGATGTGACTTTAAGGCTTTACTACTTACGTATAAAATACTACACGGTCTAGCTCCAGCCTATCTTGCCGATTGTATTGTACTATATGTCCCGGCAAGAAATCTGCGTTCAAAAGACTCCGGCTTATTAGTGATTCCTAGAGCCCAAAAAAAGTCTGCGGGCTATAGAGCGTTTTCCGTTCGGACTCCAGTACTCTGAAATGCCCTCCCGGTAACAGTTCGAGATGCTACCTCAGTAGAAGCATTTAAGTCTCACCTTAAAACTCATCTGTATACTCTAGCCTTTAAATAGACCTCCTTTTTAGACCAGTTGATCTGCCGCTTCTTTTCTTTCTCCTATGTCCCACTCTCCCTTGTGGAGGGGGTCCGGTCCGATAACCATGGATGAAGTACTGGCTGTCCAGAGTCGAGACCCAGGATGGACCGCTCGCCTGTATCGATTGGGGACATCTCTACGATGCTGACCCGCCTCCGCTTGAGATGGTCTCCTGTGGACGGGACTCTCGCTGCTGTCTTGGATCCGCTTTGAACTGAACTCTCGCGGCTGTGTTGGAGCCACTATAGATTGAACTTTCACAGTATCATGTCTGACCCGCTCGACATCCATTGCTTTCGGTCCCCTAGAGAGGGGGGGTTGCCCACATCTGAGGTCCTCTCCAAGGTTTCTCATAGTCAGCATTGTCACTGGCGTCCCACTGGATGTGAATTCTCCCTGCCCACTGGGTGTGAGTTTTCCTTGCCCTTTTGTGGGTTCTTCCGAGGATGTTGTAGTCGTAATGATTTGTGCAGTCCTTTGAGACATTTGTGATTTGGGGCTATATAAATAAACATTGATTGATTGATGATAAAAGGTAAAAAAGTAGGTAAACGTAAGTTAAAAAAAGGTATAAGGTTGGTAAATATTGATAAAAGAAGGTAAAAAGTAGGTAGGTATAGGTAAATGAGGGTAAAAAGTAGGTAAGTACAGTTGGCACAGTACAGTAAACTGACAGTTAATATTGAAAGATTTAACATGTGACATTTCTGACTATTTTGAACAGAAATAGTTCATGCACAAATATATTCCTCACTTAGCGCCATGACGTCATGTTATGGATAGGAAAATGCATTTTTAGTTATTAGTGAGAATATACTTATTTTAACCTTCCTCTTGTGTTAGCTTTCTGTTACCATCTCTTATGTTAACGGGTCGGTTTTGACCCATGTCTTAAATCAGCTGTAAAATACACTATTATCTATCATCCAATTTGTTTCTCATCTCTAGGTTACCTTGTTAGGCTTCCTTATCATTGAAAATATTGGTTTTAATATTTTTGGTTTGGGCCATTGGGCCTTTTTTTGTCAGTATACCCCTCGATTTCAATTTTTAAAAATGGTAAAACGAACCTCAAAAGAATCATATACATAAAAAAAAAAGGTTGTTGTGTTACCTAACTATTACTAAGGGGTATTAGAACACATCTCTTAAATAAATGTGTTTTGTTTATTTTTTCATTTTAAGAATTTTAACCATAGTAACATCTATGGTGTTACGGGTCAATTTCGACCCATATATATTTACTTCAAGAAAAAGGCTAAAAAGTATTTTTTTCAGCAACAGAAATCCAACAACAACCAATCAAGCAAATGAAACCAAGAGAAATAGATTACTAGATCCAAAACTAATAAAAAACAAAATCAGAGTGGCAAAAAGTGACACTTTTAGTGTCCGTCTTTTGTTTGTTTTTGTACAGGATAACAAGGTAAAATGAGAATCCACTAAAGCTCACATGATTGGGAGAGGAGCTGACTGTCAGTGTGTTCAGTTTTGGCTCTCATCATTGCTTTATCATCTTATTTTTAGAACTGGGTCGAAACCGACCCTAACAACACCAAGGGCATAATTTCTACCAGAGCATTTTATAATTTAGTGAAAAAAATTAAAATGTTTTATTTTGTTGACAAAGAGGTTCCTGACAAAGTCAAAAAGCTTTGATGCAAAAAAATAAATGTATGTGGTGTTTTTATGCATTTAAAAACTAAAACGCGTCGGTGCCGACCATAACACAAGACGAAGGTTAAAACAGATGGCAACCAAATAGACTTTGCCGTTTTTATTTACAATGAAACAATAGAAAATATGTACTCGTATAGTAGTTCACTTGTTATTAGTGAGAATATACTTATTTTAAGGTATAATTGGGTTCATTGAAGTTGGCTAATTTTACTTGTTTTGGAAAGTCTTGACAAGCCAAATTTTCTTGTTCTATTGGCAGATAATTTTGCTTAGTTCGAGTAAAATGCCCCTCATTTTTGTATTTTTTTTTTCTTGTTTTTGAACACTGACTTTTTGCAGTGCAAAACAAGTAAAATTAGCTAATCTCAATGAACCCCAAAATATCTTAACCTTCGTCTTGTGTTAGGTTGAGAAAATCTCATTACAATTTTAGACTTTAAATGAGAAAAATGTTGATGTTTTTGAAAGCTGCTTCAACTAAACTTGCAGTGTTCCCCGAGTAATTTCAAGTCTCATTTTACGTCCGTCACGCTGTCAGTCTGGATCTGGGCATCCATTTAAGGCGTGGCTATTTTACTAACAACGTATTTTATAACTTCTTTTTTTTTGTGTACTTTCCCATTTCAGAATGTTCAATAATTACAATCACAAGCAATAACAAGTTTTAAATGAAGCAACTATATACCTTGTGTTCAAAGCCGAGCTTTAATGTGACGCAGTACTCCTTTATGGACAGCAGAGGGAGACATTGTATAGGACTTTATTGATCCCACAAAAAGGGGGATTTGTTACTGCAATTATAGGGGTGTCCAAACTTTTTCCACTGAGGGCCGCACACTGAAAAATCGAAGCAAAAGGTGGCCAATTTGCATTTTTTTTTTTAAATGTATAAACAATACACATGTAGGCCTCCGCTCAGGCTTGATATGAAAATGTGTCATTATTCAGTATTATTATTATTATTATTATTATTAATAATATTAAAGGCTTAAATCTCTGGATCAACATTGAGTCCAGTCCACTTTGGACTGGACTCTCACAATATTATGCTAGTTCAACTATGGACTGGACTCTCACTATTATGTTGGATCCACTATGGACTGGACTCTCACTATTATGTTAGATCCACTATGGACTGGACTCTCACTATTATGTTAAATCCACTATGGACTGGACTCTCACTATTATGTTAGATCCACTATGGACTGGACTCTCACTATTATGTTAGATCCACTATGGACTGGACTCTCACTATTATGTTAGATCCACTATGGACTGGACTCTCATTATTATGTTAGATCCACTATGAACTGGACTCTCACTATTATGTTAGATCCACTATGGACTGGACTCTCATTATTATGTTAGATCCACTATGAACTGGACTCTCACTATTATGTTAGATCCACTATGGACTAGACTCTAACACTATTATGTTAGATCCATTATGGACTGGACTCTCACTATTATGTTAGATCCACTATGAACTGGACTCTCACTATTATGTTAGATCCACTATGGACTGGACTCTCACTATTATGTTAGATCCACTATGGACTGGACTCTAACACTATTATGTTAGATCCATTATGGACTGGACTCTCACTATTATGTTAGATCCACTATGAACTGGACTCTCACTATTATGTTAGATCCACTATGGACTGGACTCTCACTACTATGTTAGATCCACTATGGACTGGACTCTAACTATTATGTTAGATCCATTATGGACTGGACTCTCACTATTATGTTGGATCCACTATGGACTGGACTCTCACTATTATGTTAGATCCACTATGGACTGGACTCTCACTATTATGTTAAATCCACTATGGACTGGACTCTCACTATTATGTTAGATCCACTATGGACTGGACTCTCACTATTATGTTAGATCCACTATGGACTGGACTCTCACTATTATGTTAGATCCACTGTGGACTGGACTCTCACTATTATGTTAGATCCATCATGGACTGGACTGTCACTATTATGTTAGATCCACTATGAACTGGACTCTCACTATTATGTTGGATCCACTATGGACTGGACTCTCACTATTATGTTAGATCCACTATGGACTGGACTCCAACACTATTATGTTAGATCCATTATGGACTGGACTCTCACTATTATGTTAGATCCACTATGGACTGGACTCTAACTATTATGTTAGATCCACTATGGACTGGACTCCAACACTATTATGTTAGATCCATTATGGACTGGACTCTCACTATTATGTTAGATCCACTATGGACTGGACTCTCACTATTATGTTAGATCCACTATGGACTGGACTCTAACACTATTATGTTAGATCCATTATGGACTGGACTCTCACTATTATGTTAGATCCACTATGAACTGGACTCTCACTATTATGTTAGATCCACTATGGACTGGACTCTCACTATCATGTTAGATCCACTATGGACTGGACTCTCACTATTATGTTAGATCCACTATGGACTGGACTCTACCACTATTATGTTGGATCCACTATGGACTGGACTCTCACTATTATTTTAGATCCACTATGAACTGGACTCTCACTATTATGTTAGATCCACTATGAACTGGACTCTCACTATTATGTTGGATCCACTATGAACTGGACTCTCACTATTATGTTAGATCCACTATGGACTGGACTCTCACTATTATGTTAGATCCACTATGAACTGGACTCTCACTATTATGTTAGATCCACTATGGACTGGACTCTCACTATTATGTTAGATCCACTATGGATTGGATTCTCACTATTATGTCAGATCCAATATGGACTGGACAAACAGAGACTATTTCTGTTATTTTCGTCCAAAATGTCTCTTTCAACGTCCGGGGTTGCCTACCCCTGCGTTAGTGGAAAAGCGGCAAATGACGTTGCCATGGAGACGAGGGTTTTCTTACGTGCCCGGCTGCAGTCACACCGCGACGCCTGTCCGTCAGTAATAACAGTCCCCGATAACCTGGACCAATTCAAACCGTTATTTTAAAAAAAAAATTTTTATTGTTTAATTTGCATTGCCTCACACGATGAACACTACATATATTTCTATATGACGCCGTCACTTTTTTTTGCGCCCGCTATCCAGGTACTTTCCTGGCTATTAACCAGCGACCGCCGTGTTGCTGTAGGGAGGAAAAGCGGAAGGACACGCATTGCGGAAATAATAATACTCTCCGTGCGTCGGGTAAATACAAAAATATACAGAGAAAGCTGTGCCGCACAATTCTAATTTTGTTCATTTATATATTCTTTTTATTTTGTGTTGAAAATAAAGATTAAGACATTTAAAAATATATGTTTTTTTCTGAAATCTTTTCTTTGCGGCCCAGCCTCACCCGGACTCTGCATCCAGTGTGGCTCCCAGGTGAATTTACCGTATTTCCTCGAATAGCCACCGGGCACGTAAAACCCGCTCCCCAAATTTATAAGCACATGCTTACTTTGTTGGCCCTGCGATGAGGTGGCGACTTGTCCAGGGTGTACCCCGCCTTCCGCCCGATTATAGCTGAGATATGCGCCAGCGCCCCCCGCGACCCCAAAAGGGAATAAGCGGTAGAAAATGGATGGATGGATGGATGCTTACTTTTACCACCGGGTCAAATTCATGAAATCATGAGTGACGCTTCACCTGTTGTCATTTTCAAAATGGCAAAGGAGGTTTTTTTTTTGGTTTTTTTTTTGCTTTTACTACATGTACACCAGGTGTCTCGTTCCACAACCATACAGAGTACACTGATGGTTGTGATATAAAGCAACTTTAACACTCTTACTAACATGCGCCGCACACTGTGAACCCACACCAAACAGGAATGACAAACACATTTCTGAAGAACATCGGCTCTGTAACACACTATAACCCTACTCAGTGGCCTAGTGGTTGGAGTGTCCGCCCTGAGATCGGTAGGTCGTGAGTTCAAATCCCGGCCGAGTCATACCACAGACTATAAAAATGGGACCCGTTACCTCCCTGCTTGGCACTCAGCATTAAGGGTTGGAATTGGGGGTTGAATCACCATAAATGATTCCCGGGCGCGGTCATCGCTGCTGCCCACTGCTCCCCTCACCTCCCCAGGGGGTGATCAAGGGTGATGGGTCGAATGCAGAGAATAATTTCACCATGTGTGTGACAATCAGTGGTACTTTAACTTTTAACTATAAACGCAACATAACAACTACCCACAATGCCATTCATCCATGACTCTTACCGGCTATATCAGGGGTAGGGAACCTCTGGATGTGGTTCTTTTGATGACTGCATCTGGCTCTCGGATAAATCTGAATAACAGGATAAGTAATGAATAATTCCACTTGTAATCACAGTGTTAAAAATAACAGTCAAAATATAAAACATTCTCATGCATTTTTAATCCATCTGTTTCCTACCGCGCCTGTTCAAGAATTTGCGTTAAAGGTAAGACGTTATTTATTTGTGCAGTCCTTTGAGACATTTGTGATTTAGGGCTATATAAATAAACATTGATTGATTGATATTTATTATTGGTTAGTTGTGGGGCTAGCCCTCCTGGGGGTTCTTCAGACCCCCAAGCACCGACATGAGAGCCTGTTTCAGGGTTAAAATATTGTTTTATTTTTCAATAAGTCTCTCAGCAATTGTCTTTTTCTCTTTCGTTCTCGCTCGCGCTCTGGCTCCAGCCCCGGCTCCAACCCCGTCTCTCCGCCTGACTGCTGCTTATAACAGAGCGAAAGATGATTAGATAACAAGGCCCAGGTGGGCCATCTACGCACCTGTCGCTGATTTCAAGGCCGATCCTGGCAAAACCCCGCTTCGCTGCAGGCCCGCAGGCCACGCCCCCTCCACATTCAGCTTCAGAATAACAATGTTATTACAGAGAATAAGAGAACTATTATACTCTAGAAGTGTTGGTCTTATTTAAAAATGCGCACGTTTAGTTGTGTTCAGTTTTAAAAAAAATATTATATGGCTCTTAAGTAAATACATTATAAAATATTTGGCTTCTTGGCTCTTTCAGTCAAAAAGGTTCCCGAACCCTGCTAGCATCAAACCCGCCCCTCCCTTTACGTGTGTCGGTTGAGGTGGGCGGGAGTCATGGATGCATGGCATTGTGGGTAGTTGTTAAGTTGCGTTTATAATGTGTTACAGAGCCGATGTTCTCCAGAAATGTGTTTGTTATAATTGTTTAGTGTGGGTTCACAGAGTGTGGCGCATATTGGTAAGAGTGTTAAAGTTGTTTATATCACAACCATCAGTGTAAAAGGTATGGTTGTTGCAAACTCGTATGAGAAGCAGCGAAATGCGTCTGGCCGGCACGCCGATAGCATGGTGTAGAGCAGTGGTCCTCAACCACCGTGCCGTGGCCACAGAATAATTATTATTATTATTTCTTTTTTTTATTAATCACTCTGCATTTTTTAATGCATGCCAATGGAAAGCAGAGGAGTGAGAAGAGATTTTAAAATGATTAGCGCCTGCTTACTTTTACCGCATACCTTCAATAAGCGCAGGAGTGAGAAGAGGTTTTAAATTAGTTAACGCCCCGGCGGCTATTCAAGGAAATACGGTAGTTTGAGACCCCTGCCGAAAGAGGTCCAGGGAGCCACCAGGGCGGCGCTAGAAAGCAACTGACGATTTCATCAATCAATCAATCAATGTTTATTTATATAGCCCCAAATCACAAATGTCTCAAAGGACTGCACAAATCATTACGACTACAACATCCTCGGAAGAACCCACAAAAGGGCAAGGAAAACTCACACCCAGTGGGCAGGGAGAATTCACATTCAGTGGGACGCCAGCGACAATGCTGACTATGAGAAACCTTGGAGAGGACCTCAGATGTGGGCAACCCCCCCCCTCTAGGGGACCGAAAGCAATGGATGTCGAGCGGGTCTAACATGATAGTGTGAAAGTTCAATCCATAGTGGCTCCAACACAGCCGCGAGAGTTCAGTTCAAGCGGATCCAAGACAGCAGCGAGAGTCCCGTCCACAGGAAACCATCTCAAGCGGAGGCGGATCAGCAGCGTAGAGATGTCCCCAACCGATACACAGGCGAGCGGTCCATCCTGGGTCCCGACGAGCGGTCCATCCTGGGTCTCGACTCTGGACAGCCAGTACTTCATCCATGGTCATCGGACCGGACCCCCTCCACAAGGGAGGGGGGGACATAGGAGAAAGAAAAGAAGCGGCAGATCAACTGGTCTAAAAAGCTGGTCTATTTAAAGGCTAGAGTATACAGATGAGTTTTAAGGTGAGACTTAAATGCTTCTACTGAGGTGGCATCTCGAACTGTTACCGGGAGGGCATTCCAGAGTACTGGAGCCCGAAGGGAAAACGCTCTTTTTTTGGGCTCTAGGAATCACTAATAAGCCGGAGTCTTATTAGTGATAAGTTTCCTCGCCCAGTGGCGGAGGCCACGGGGAAGACCCAGGACACGCTGGGAAGACCATGTCTCCAGGCTGACCTGGGAACGCCTCAGGATCCCCCGGGAGGAGCTGGACGAAGCGGCTTTGGGAGAGGTAAGTCTGGGCTTCCCTGCTTAGGTTGCTGCCCCCGTGACCCGACCTCGGATAAGCAGAAGAAGATGGATTATTGGATGGATGGTTTTATACCAGTAATAGGTTTCATTTGGGATCAATGTGACACAACACAGAACCGGCCACCCCCGTGTTTGTGTTTCTGGAAGGTTCCAAGGTTCTTAGAAAGCAGCGTCCATGCGAGGACGATGAGGAGGGACACTCTTCATCCTTTGCTGCATAGCCTTGATGCTGTCATCATCCTCATCCTCCTCATCATCACCATGTCCTCTTAAGTTGTCATTCTGCATCCTGAACAGTTGTTTTTTTTTTTTTCAAACAGTGCATGATTCGGAAGAGAAAGAGAGAGTAGAGCATGAATGTGAAATATCTTCCTCACCTGTTGTGTTGTTTGTCTTCACTGCATCGTGTTGCCTGGCAAAAACCACAAGTTTTGTGATTAAGAATTCATTTCCTGCCATTTTCCTTCAACAGGAGACACTGTTGACCCTTCTTGTCCTCTTCCGAAAGGGGCTACACAACTCCAAGACTTTGGTGATCTGCACACGACAGAACAGTCGCGCCAATACGGTCGGTCATTAAAACGTTTGTTTTGACGTCTTTGTGCGGTAAAAATGCAACAATTGTTGGTGGGATTACAGGTGATGTGTTTACTGTCAGCTGTGGAACTGAGCTGGGGTGTTTTTGCTCTAAAGCATGGGTGTCAAACTCTGGCCCGCGGGCCAGATTTGGCCCGCCATGTAATTTATTTTGGCCCTTGAGACAATATTAAAATAACATTAGAGCTGGCCCGCCGGTATTATACGGCGGCGGTGCATTCACCGCTAATTCTAATACTTGCAAACCCTCACGATTTTCCCAGGAGACTCCCGAATTTCAGTGCCCCTGACCGAAAATCTACCGGGGCAACCATTCTCCCGAATTTGTCCCGATTTCCACTCGGACAACAATATCGGCGGGGTGCCTTAAAGGTACTGCTTTTAGCGTCCTCTACAACCTGTTGTCATGTCCGCTTTTCCGCCTAACACACACACACACACACACACACACACACACACACACACACACACACACACACACACACACACACACACACACACACACACTTGGTCAACAGTCATACAGGTCACACTGAGGGTGGCCTTATAAACAACTTTAACACTGTTACAAATATTGCAGCACACTGTGAACCCACACCAAACAAGAATGACAAACACATTTCGGCAGAACATCCGCACTGTAACACAACATCAACACAACAGAACACCTCTACAACCTGTTGTCATGTCCGCTTTTCCGCCTAACACACACACACACACACACACACACACACACACACACACACACACTTGGTCAACAGTCATACAGGTCACACTGAGGGTGGCCTTATAAACAACTTTAACACTGTTACAAATATGCACCACACTGTGAACCCACACCCAACAAGAATGACAAACACATTTCGGCAGAACATCCGCACTGTAACACAACATCAACACAACAGAACGCCTCTACAACCTGTTGTCATGTCCGCTTTTCCGCCTAACACACACACACACACACACACACACACACACACACACACACACACACACACACACACACACACACACACACACACACACACGCACACACACACACACACACTTGGTCAACAGTCATACAGGTCACACTGAGGGTGGCCTTATAGACAACTTTAACACTGTTACAAATATGCAGCACACTGTGAACCCACAGCAAACAAGAATGACAAACACATTTCGGCAGAACATCCGCACTGTAACACAACATCATAACAACAGAACGTCTCTACAACCTGTTGTCATGTCCGCTTTTCCGCCTAACACACACACACACACACACACAAACACACACACACACACACACACACACACACTTGGTCAACAGTCATACAGGTCACACTGAGGGTGGCCTTATAAACAACTTTGACACTGTTACAAATATGCACCACACTGTGAACCCACACCAAACAAGAATGACAAACACATTTCGGCAGAACATCCGCACTGTAACACAACATCAACACAACAGAACGCCTCTACAACCTGTTGTCATGTCCGCTTTTCCGCCTAACACACACACACACACACACACACACACACACACACACACACACACACACACACACACACACACACACACACACACACACACTTGGTCAACAGTCATACAGGTCACACTGAGGGTGGCCTTATAAACAACTTTAACACTGTTACAAATATGTACCACACTGTGAACCCACACCAAACAAGAATGACAAACACATTTCGGCAGAACATCCGCACTGTAACACAACATCAACACAACAGAACGCCTCTACAACCTGTTGTCATGTCCGCTTTTCCGCCTAACACACACACACACACACACACACACACACACACACACACACACACTTGGTCAACAGTCATACAGGTCACACTGAGGGTGGCCTTATAAACAACTTTAACACTGTTACAAATATGCAGCACACTGTGAACCCACACCAAACAAGAATGACAAACACATTTCGGCAGAACATCCGCACTGTAACACAACATCAACACAACAGAACGCCGGGGACGGCGTGGCGCAGTGGGAGAGTAGCCGTGCGCAACCCGAGGGTCCCTGGTTCAAATCCCACCTAGTACCAACTTCGTCACGTCCATTGTGTCCTGAGCAAGACACTTCGCCCTTGCTCCTGATGGGTGCTGGTTGGCGCCTTGCATGGCAGCTCCCTCCATCAGTGTGTGAATGTGTGTGTGAATGGGTAAATGTGGAAGTAGTGTCAAAGCGCTTTGAGTACCTTGAAGGTAGAAAAGCGCTATACAAGTACAACCCATTTATCATTGATTTAAATACCCAGAACCCCTTGCAGCACTAACTCTTCCAAAACACTACAATATACACCCCGGCTACCAACAAACCTCGATTTTGCATGTCACTATAAAGTTATATCAATCAATCAAGCAATGTTTATTTATATAGCCCCAAATCACAAATGTCTCAAAGGGCTGCACAAATCATTACGACTACAACATCCTCGGAAGAACCCACAAAAGGGCAAGGAAAACTCACACCCAGTGGGCAGGGAGAATTCACATCCAGTGGGACGCCAGTGACAATACTGACTATGAGAAACCTTGGAGAGGACCTCAGATGTGGGCAACCCCCCCCCCTCTAGGGGACCGAAAGCAATGGATGTCGAGCGGGTCTAACATGATACTGTATCCATTTTGGTATAAACTCAACTCCTCGTGTTTGGAGGAAGAAGAATACTGAGTCGCATCCCAAGAACACCACACCTACTGTGAAGCATGGGGGTGGAAACATCATGCTTTGGGGCTGTTTTTCTGCTAAGGGGACAGGACCATTGATCCGTGTTAAGGAAAGAATGAATGGGGCCTCTAGGGGACCGAAAGCAATGGATGTCGAGCGGGTCTAACATGATACTGTGAAAGTTCAATCCATAGTGGCTCCAACACAGCCGCGAGAGTTCAGTTCAAGCGGATCCAAGACAGCAGCGAGAGTCCCGTCCACAGGAAACCATCTCAAGCGGAGGCGGATCAGCAGCGTAGAGATGTCCCCAACCGATACACAGGCGAGCGGTCCATCCTGGGTCCCGACGAGCGGTCCATCCTGGGTCCCGACTCTGAACAGCCAGTACTTCATCCATGGTCATCGGACCGGACCCCCTCCACAAGGGAGGGGGGGACATAGGAGAAAAAAGAAAAGAAGCGGCAGATCAACTGGTCTAAAAAGGAGGTCTATTTAAAGGCTAGAGTATACAAATGAGTTTTAAGGTGAGACTTAAATGCTTCTACTGAGGTAGCATCTCGAACTGTTACCGGGAGGGCATTCCAGAGTACTGGAGCCCGAACGGAAAACGCTCTAAAGCCCGCAGACTTTTTTTGGGCTCTAGGAATCACTAATAAGCCGGAGTCTTTTGAACGCAAGCTTTGCTTGTTCAATACTCAGTGCAAAACTTGTTTGGGTCCCTATTAAAAGGTTAATTTGTTCAACTTTGGCCCGCGGGCTTTGTTCAGTTTAGAATTTTGGCCCACTCTGTGTTTGAGTTTGAAACCCCTGCTCTTAAGCATGGGTGTCAAACTCTGGCCCGCCGTGTAATTTAATTTGGCCCTTGAGGCAATATCAATTTAGCACTGTTATACAGCGTCGGTGCCGCTGTAACACCGCATTCACCGCTAATACTCATACTTGCCAACCCTCCTGAATTTTCCCGGTAGACTCCCAAAGTTCAGTGCCCCTCCCGAAAATCTCCCGGGGCAACCATTCTCCCGAATTTCTCCCGATTTCCACCCGGACAACTATATTGAGGGCGTGCATTTAAGGCACAACCTGTCGTCACGTCCGCTTTTCCTCCATACTAACAGCGTGTCACATAATATTTGTGGCTTTTACACACACAAGTGAATGCAAGGCATACTTGGTCAACAGCCATACAGGTCACACTGAGGGTGGCCGTATAAACAACTTTAGCACTGTCACAAATATGCGCCACACTGTGAACCCACACCAAACAAGAATGACAAACACATTTCGGGTGAACATCCGCACCGTAACACAACAGAACAAATACCCAGAGACCCTTGCAGCACTAACTCTTCCGAAAAACTTCCAGCAAACTGACCAATAATTAACGTTTTATTCATGCATTTTCTCTTGCTACTTCAAGGCTTGAATGTTTGGTTCATTCATTATTGTTATTTTATGTATTCAAATTTATTATTAGCCTGTGGAAAAAAAATGGATATTTACCTCAGAAGATTGCAAATGGAAAAAAAGGCATTACATTTTTATTTAAATTTTATTTAATATGTCATTGATATTTTTTTTAATTATTATTATTTGAAACTGGATTTTGCATATCACTAAAGTTATATAAGCCTTGCTTGTTCAATATTCAATGCAAAACTTGTTTGGGTCCCTATTAAAAAGGTTAATTTGTTCAACCTTGGCCCGCGGCTTTGTTCCGTTTAAAATTTTGGCCCACTCTGTATTTGAGTTTGAAACCTCTGCTCTAAAGGTTTGGATCTGCATTGGATTGTTTTTAGCATCTGTAATGTACACAATGTATCAAAGTGACCACCCGGTTTTATATAAACATATATTTATGTATGAGTGTGTGTGTGTGTGTGTGTGTGTGTGTGTATACACGTATCTATCTATCTATCTATCTATCTATCTATCTATCTATCTATCTATCTATCTATCTATCTATCTATCTATCTATCTATCTATCTATCTATCTATCTATCTATCTATCTATCTATCTATCTATCTATCTATCTATCTATTCAGCCACCGATTGTGCAAGTTCTCCCACTTAAAATGATGACAGAGGTCTGTAATTTTCATCATAGGTACACTTCAACTGTGAGAGACAGGATGTGGAAAAAAAATCCAGGAATTCACATTTATTTGTAAATTATGGTGGAAAATAAGTATTTGGTCAACCATTCAAAGCTCTCACTGGCTCAAAATCTCACGATACATGGCCCCATTCATTCTTTCCTTAACACGGATCAATCGTCCTGTCCCCTTAGTAGAAAAACAGCCCCAAAGTATGATGTTTCCACCCCCGTGCTTCACAGTAGGTATGGTGTTCTTGGGATGCGACTCAGTATTCTTCTTCTTCCTCCAAACACGAGGAGTTGAGTTTATACCAAAATGGATACATGGATGATACAGCAGAGGATTGGGAGAATGTCATGTGGTCAGATGAAACCAAAATAGAACTTTTTGGTATAAACTCAACTGGTCGTGTTTGGAGGAAGAAGAATACTGAGTTGCATCCCATGAACACCATACCTACTGTGACGCATGGGGGTGGAAACATCATGCTTTGGGGCTGTTTTTCTGCTAAGGGGACAGGACGATTGATCCGTGTAAATATATATATATATATGTACAAATATATATGTATGAACGTGTGTGTGTGTGTATATATATATATATACACATACATACACACACATATATTTATATATACATATACACACATATATACCTACATACATACATATATATATATATATATATTTATTTATATATATATATACACATATATATAAAGGGGCGGCATGGTGTAGTGGGTAGAGCGGCCGGCCAGAAAGGTTGCAGGTTCGTTCCCACCTATTAACATCCAAAAAATCGCTGCCGTCATGTCCTTGGGCAGGACACTTCACCCTTTGCCCCCGGTGCCGCTCACACTGGTGACTGAATGATGAATGAATGATGGGTTCCCACTTCTCTGTGAGCGCTTTGAGTGTCTAGAAAAGCACGATATAAATCTAAATTTATTATTATTATATTATTATATGTATGAATATATATATATATATACATACATATATATACATATATACACACATACATACATATATGTAAACTTATTCATATATACATATATATATACATAAAAAAATATATATATATGTGTACATATTATATTATAAAAATTGATATATTATAATATAATTGTAAATTAAGAGTCTGCGCAAGTTTGTTTACTTTTGTGACGACTTCCTTAAAGTTTTGTGATCAATCAGCAACATCCAGCGGCGAAAATGCAACAAACTTGTGTAGCGAAAGTGTTTTGCATCTTCCCATCATGCTTTGTGATTTTTTTTCTTTTTAAATAATCTTCACAAAGTTCGGTGACATTTTGTGTTGGTTGGATTTTTTTAGTTTTTTGTTCTTTCGCACCATGACTAGGAAGGTTGTTTGGACTGTGTGAGTATAATTCCATTTATAATAATAATAATTATAATTAATTAAAGGTCATTGAATGTTGTTTGTCTATCTGTGTTGGCCCTGCGATGAGGTGGCGACTTGTCCAGGGTGTACCCCGCCTTCCGCCCAATTGTAGCTGAGATAGGCGCCAGCGCCCCCCGCGACCCCGAAAGGGAATAAGCGGTAGAAAATGGATGGATGGATGACTGGAATGATTAAAAAAAGTCCTCATTTTTAACTCACAACGTTTCGCGGGCCAAATTGAATACGTCGGGCTGAGGTTCGAACCCCCCCTGTGCTAGAATGTCAGGCCCAAGCCGCCAGGAGACGGCCAATCAGAAACTTCTCTCTGATTGGGCGTCCGCTGCCTTTGTCAGTCTTGCTCCTCTCATGATGTTTTTTTTATTCCTTGTTTATTCTTCTTCTTCTTCTTCCTCCGGGTTTCATTTCCCATGGCATCCGGACACTAAAAGGCCTTTTGTGGCCGAGCAGCACAGCAAGTTCAAGCCTCTCGGCCGCATTGTGCGCTCAGCAAATAGTGTCATCGGCGATAGCGTAGCGTCTGTCTGCCGAGCAGATCTTTGGCGAGGGAGAAGGAATAAAAAAAAAAAAAAAAAACGGCGAAGAAAAAAGCCCCAGTCAAATAAAAGTATGAATATTCAGGCGTCCTCGCTGCTGCAAAGCCCCGCAGACTTTCTTCCCGCCGAGCAAACACTCGGCTACGCTTCGGCGTTTGCGCCCTCAAAAAAAGACTCTTTTTCGAATTAATGAGGCCAAACTCTGGCGCCGCGTCAAGACCAAAAGCCGTGCTCGGGAGACAAAAAAAGTTCCACCCTCGACGTCTCCACTTTTCTTTCAAGCTTCCCTCCTCAGGTCTTCCCGCTCGTATTTTATCTGGTGGACCTTCAGACGGCGGCGTACTCCGTGTTCTTGGACGCCGACCGTGTCGTAAATAAGCCGCCCAAGGCCTCGGGAAGACCGGCACTGCACCGTGACTGGTGAGCGGAGGCGGCCCCCAAAAAACCGGACTCTACTCTTCCGAACTCCAAAAACCTGCCGAGTGGTTAGAGTGTCCGCCCTGAGATCGGTAGGTTGTGGGTTCAAACCCCAACCGAGTCATACCAAAGACTATAAAAATGGGACCCACTATCTCCCTGCTTGGCACTCAGCATCAAAGGTTGGAATTGGGGGTTAAATCAACCAAAAATTATTCCCGGGCGTGGCCACCGCCGCTGCTCACTGCTCCCCTCACCTCCCAGGGGGTGAACAAGGGTGATGAGTCTAATGTGACACACCTAGTGTGTGTGTGACAGTCATTGGTACTTTAACTTTTAACAAATAAGAACTGTTTGTTTCAATCCAGTCCATAGTGGATCTAACATAATAGTGAGAGTCCAGTCCATAGTGGATCCAACATAATAGTGAGACTCCAGTCCATAGTGGATCTAACACAATAGTGAGAGTCCAGTCCATAGTGGATCTAACATAATAGTGAGAGTCCAGCCCATAGTGGATCCAACATAATAGTGAGACTCCAGTCCATAGTGGATCTAACACAATAGTGAGAGTCCAGTCCATAATGGATCTAACATAATAGTGAGAGTCCAGTCTATGGTGGATCTAACATAATAGTGAGAGTCCAGTCCATAGTGGATCCAACATAATAGTGAGAGTCCAGTCCATAGTGGATCTAACATAATAGTGAGAGTCCAGTCCATAGTGGATCTAACATAATAGTGAGAGTCCAGTCCATAGTGGATCTAACATAATAGTGAGAGTCCAGTCCATAGTGGATCCAACATAATAGTGAGAGTCCAGTCCATAGTGGATCTAACATAATAGTGAGAGTCCAGTCCATGGTGGATCCAACATAATAGTGAGAATCCAGTCCATAGTGGATCTAACATAATAGTGAGAGTCCAGTCCATAGTGGATCTAACATAATAGTGAGAGTCCAGTCCATATTGGATCTAACATAATAGTGAGAGTCCAGTCCATAGTGGATCTAACATAATAGTGAGAGTCCAGTCCATGGTGGATCCAACATAATAGTGAGAATCCAGTCCATAGTGGATCTAACATAATAGTGAGAGTCCAGTCCATAGTGGATCTAACATAATAGTGAGAGTCCAGTCCATAGTGGATCTAACATAATAGTCAGAGACCAGTCCATAGTGGATCTAATATAATAGTGTGAGAGTCCAGTCCATGGTGGATCTAACATAATAGTGAGAGTCCAGTCCATGGTGGATCCAACATAATAGTGAGAGTCCAGTCCATAGTGGATCTAACATAATAGTGAGAGTCCAGTCCGTAGTGGATCTAACATAATAGTGAGAGTCCAGTCCATGGTGGATCCAACATAATAATGTGAGACTCCAGTCCATAGTGGATCCAACACAATAGTGAGAGTCCAGTCCATAGTGGATCCAACATAATAGTGAGAGTCCAGTCCATAGTGGATATAACATAATAGTGAGAGTCCAGTCCATAGTGGATCTAACATAATAGTGGGAGTCCAGTCCATAGTGGATCCAACATAATAGTGAGAGTCCAGTCCAAAGTGGATCTAACATAATAGTGAGAGTCCAGTCCATAGTGGATCTAACATAATAGTGAGAGTCCAGTCCATAGTGGATCTAACATAATAGTGAGAGTCCAGTCCATAGTGGATGTAACATAATAGTGCGAGAGTCCAGTCCATTGTGGATCAAACATAATAGTGAGAGTCCAGTCCATAGTGGATCTAACATAATAGTGTGAGAGTCCAGTCCATAGTGGATCTAACATAATAGTGAGAGTCCAGTCCATAGTGGATCTAACATAATAGTGAGAGTCCAGTCCATATTGGATCTAACATAATAGTCAGAGACCAGTCCATAGTGGATCTAACATAATAGTGAGAGTCCAGTCCATAGTGGATCCAACATAATAGTCAGAGACCAGTCCATAGTGGATCTAACATAATAGTGAGAGAGTCTAGTCTATAGTGGCTCTAACATAATAGTGAGAGTCCAGTCCATAGTGGATCTAACATAATAGTGAGAGTCCAGTCCATAGTGGATCTAACATAATAGTGAGAGTCCAGTCCATAGTGGATCCAACATAATATTGTGAGAGTCCAGTCCATAATGGATCTAACATAATAGTGAGAGTCCAGTCCATAGTGGATATAACATAATAGTGTGAGAGTCCAGTCCATAGTGGATCTAACATAATAGTGAGAGTCCAGTCCATAGTGGATCTAACATAATAGTGAGAGTCCAGTCCATAGTGGATCTAACATAATAGTGAGAGTCCAGTCCATAGTGGATCTAACATAATAGTCAGAGACCAGTCCATAGTGGATCTAACATAATAGTGAGAGTCCAGTCCATAGTGGATCCAACATAATAGTCAGAGACCAGTCCATAGTGGATCTAACATAATAGTGAGAGAGTCTAGTCTATAGTGGCTCTAACATATTAGTGAGAGTCCAGTCCATATTGGATCTAACATAATAGTGAGAGTCCAGTCCATAGTGGATCTAACATAATAGTGAGAGTCTAGTCCATAGTGGATTTAACATAATAGTGAGAGTCCAGTCCATAGTGGATCTAACATAATAGTGAGAGTCCAGTCCATAGTGGATCTAACATAATAGTGAGAGTCTAGTCCATAGTGGATTTAACATAATATTGTGAGAGTCCAGTCCATAGTGGATCTAACATAATAGTGAGAGTCCAGTCCACAGTGGATCTAACATAATAGTGAGAGTCCAGTCCATAGTGGATCTAACATAATAGTGAGAGAGTCTAGTCTATAGTGGCTCTAACATAATAGTGAGAGTCCAGTCCATAGTGGATCTAACATAATAGTGAGAGTCCAGTCCATAGTGGATCTAACATAATAGTGAGAGTCTAGTCCATAGTGGATTTAACATAATATTGTGAGAGTCCAGTCCATAGTGGATCTAACATAATAGTGAGAGTCCAGTCCACAGTGGATCTAACATAATAGTGAGAGTCCAGTCCACAGTGGATCTAACATAATAGTGAGAGTCCAGTCCATAGTGGATCTAACATAATATTGTGAGAGTCCAGTCCATAATGGATCTAACATAATAGTGAGAGTCCAGTCCATAGTGGATCTAACATAATAGTGAGAGTCCAGTCCATAGTGGATCTAACATAATAGTCAGAGACCAGTCCATAGTGGATCTAACATAATAGTGAGAGTCCAGTCCATAGTGGATCCAACATAATAGTCAGAGACCAGTCCATAGTGGATCTAACATAATAGTGAGAGAGTCTAGTCTATAGTGGCTCTAACATAATAGTGAGAGTCCAGTCCATAGTGGATCTAACATAATAGTGAGAGTCCAGTCCATAGTGGATCTAACATAATAGTGAGAGTCTAGTCCATAGTGGATTTAACATAATAGTGAGAGTCCAGTCCATAGTGGATCTAACATAATAGTGAGAGTCCAGTCCATAGTGGATCTAACATAATAGTGAGAGTCTAGTCCATAGTGGATTTAACATAATATTGTGAGAGTCCAGTCCATAGTGGATCTAACATAATAGTGAGAGTCCAGTCCACAGTGGATCTAACATAATAGTGAGAGTCCAGTCCACAGTGGATCTAACATAATAGTGAGAGTCCAGTTCATAGTGGATCTAACATCATAGTGTAAGAGTCCAGTCCACAGTGGATCTAACATAATAGTGAGAGTCCAGTTCATAGTGGATCTAACATCATAGTGTAAGAGTCCAGTCCACAGTGGATCTAACATAATAGTGAGAGTCCAGTCCATAGTGGATCTAACATCATAGTGTAAGAGTCCAGTCCATAGTGGATCTAGCATAATAGTGAGACTCCAGTCCATAGTGGATCTAACATAATAGTGAGAGAGTCTAGTCTATAGTGGCTCTAACATAATAGTGAGAGTCCAGTCCATAGTGGATCTAACATAATAGTGAGAGTCCAGTCCATAGTGGATCTAACATAATAGTGAGAGTCTAGTCCATAGTGGATTTAACATAATATTGTGAGAGTCCAGTCCATAGTGGATCTAACATAATAGTGAGAGTCCAGTCCATAGTGGATCTAACATAATAGTGAGAGTCCAGTCCACAGTGGATCTAACATAATAGTGAGAGTCCAGTCCATAGTGGATCTAACATAATAGTGAGAGTCCAGTCCATAGTGGATCTAGCATAATATTGTGAGAGTCCAGTCCAGAGTGGATCTAACTTAATAGTGAAAGTCCAGTCCATAGTGGATCTAACATCATAGTGTAAGAGTCCAGTCCACAGTGGATCTAACATAATAGTGAGAGTCCAGTCCACAGTGGATCTAACATAATAGTGAGAGTCCAGTCCATAGTGGATCTAACATAATATTGTGAGAGTCCAGTCCATAATGGATTTAACATAATAGTGAGAGTCCAGTCCATAGTGGATCTAACATAATAGTGAGAGTCCAGTCCATAGTGGATCTAACATAATAGTGCGAGAGTCCAGTCCATTGTGGATCAAACATAATAGTGAGAGTCCAGTGAGCCCAGTCCATAGTGGACTTGACTGGACTCTCACTATTATGTTTGATCCACAATGGACTGGACTCTCGCACTATTATGTTAGATCCACTATGGACTGGACTCTCACTATTATGTTAGATCCACTATGGACTGGACTCTCACTATTATGTTAGATCCACTATGGACTGGACTCTCACACTATTATGTTAGATCCACTATGGACTGGACTCACACTATTATGTTGGATCCACTATGGACTGGAGTCTCACTATTATGCTAGATCCACTATGGACTGGACTCTTACACTATGATGTTAGATCCACTATGGACTGGACTTTCACTATTAAGTTAGATCCACTCTGGACTGGACTCTCACAATATTATGCTAGATCCACTATGGACTGGACTCTCACTATTATGTTAGATCCACTATGGACTGGACTCCCACTATTATGTTAGATCCACTATGGACTGGACTCTCACTATTATGTTAGATCCACTATGGACTGGACTCTCACTATTATGTTAGATCCACTATGGACTGGACTCTCACTATTATGTTAGATCCACTATGGACAGGACTCTCACTATTATGTTAGATCCACTCGACGTCCATTGCACCGCTCACCCACATCTGCGGTCCTCTCCAAGGTTTCTCATTGTCATCCCACTGGGTTGAGTTTTTCCTCGCCCTGATGTGGGATTTGAGCCGAGGATGTTGTTGTGGCTCGTGCAGCCCTTTGAGACACTTGTGTCGGTCTTCGTGTCTCCTGGTCCTGCCAGAGAACTTTCCTGAAAGGCTCAACATTTTCCCAGACCGGGATCGGTGGTAGTGGTGCTGGTGGTGGTGTAGGGGTGTTTGGGAGGGGGAGGGGGGTTGGAAAGTTCAAGGCAACCTGTCCTGGCGCTCCTCGTCACTCCCACGCCGCTCTCTCCCCACGCCGGCGTCCGCCTGACAATTAAAGCTCAAAGAGGCTTGAGACGAAACATTTGTGGGGGAGGGGGGGAGGAAAATGAGCTCATGCGCTTTTTTATTTATTTTTTTATTTTTTTTTTACGGCCGAGCATGAATCAGGAAGAATGAAAGGACTTCGGCGTTCGGGGGACTCGTGGTAACCACGGCAACCTCACCAGGTTATTTGAATCGTAAAGAATACATTTGCTACAACGTCTGTTGCAGGGGAGGGGGGCAGGGGGGAGATAGAGGGGGGCGGGTACCAACTTTCCTCCAGAAGGTTTTGTCTTTGTCCATGTGATGTCAGATGAAACAAAAATTGTGTTATTTGGTCCCGAGAGCAACTGTGCAGACAATTGTTGGTAAGTATAAAGTGCATGGCACAGTTTTGTCACTGCCACGATCAGGAAGAAAACGCAAGCTATCACCTGCTGCTGAGAGAAAATGTGTCTTTCTGGAGGAAAGTTCTGTGGTCAGGTGAAACAAAAATGGAGCTGTTTGGCCAAAATTCCCAGCACAATGTTTGGAAGAGAAAAGGTGAGGCCTTTAATCCCAGGAACACCAAACCTCCCGTCAAGCATGGTGGTGGTAGTATTATGCTCTTGAACACGTCAGGAAAGTCACTTGGAGTCACGTCAAAGCAGCTCGAGGTCCCAAGAGTAACTATGCAGACAATTATTGGTAAGTATAAAGTGCATGGCACAGTTTTGTCACTGCCACGATCAGGAAGAAAACGCAAGCTATCACCTGCTGCTGAGAGAAAATTTGTCCTTCTGGAGGAAAGTTCTGTCGTCAGATGAAACAGAAATGGAGCTGTTTGGCCACAATTCCCAGCACAATGTTTGTAAGAGAAAATGTGAGGCCTTTAATCCCAGGAACACCAAACCTCCCGTCAAGCATGGTGGTGGTAGTATTATGCTCTTTAACAAGTCAGGAAAGTCACTTGGAGTCACTTCAAAGCAGCTCGAGGTCCCAAGAGTAACTGTGCAGACAATTGTTGGTAAGTATAAAGTGCATGGCACAGTTTTGTCACTGCCACGATCAGGAAGAAAACGCAAGCTATCACCTGCTGCTGAGAGAACATTTGTCCTTCTGGAGGAAAGTTATGTGGTCAGATGAAACAAAAAAGGAGCTGTTTGGCCAAAATTCCCAGCACAATGTTTGTAAGAGAAAAGGTGAGGTCTTTAATCCCAGGAACACCAAACCTCCCGTCAAGCATGGTGGTGGTAGTATTATGCTCTTGAACAAGTCAGGAAAGTCACTTGGAGTCACTTCAAAGCAGCTCGAGGTCCCAAGAGCAACTGTGCAGACAATTGTTGGTAAGTATAAAGTGCATGGCACAGTTTTGTCACTGCCACGATCAGGAAGAAAACGCAAGCTATCACCTGCTGCTGAGAGAAAATTTGTCCTTCTGGAGGAAAGTTCTGTCGTCAGATGAAACAGAAATGGAGCTGTTTGGCCAAAATTCCCAGCACAATGTTTGTAAGAGAAAAGGTGAGGTCTTTAATCCCAGGAACACCAAACCTCCCGTCAAGCATGGTGGTGGTAGTATTATGCTCTTGAACAAGTCAGGAAAGTCACTTGGAGTCACTTCAAAGCAGCTCGAGGTCCCAAGAGCAACTGTGCAGACAATTGTTGGTAAGTATAAAGTGCATGGCACAGTTTTGTCACTGCCACGATCAGGAAGAAAACGCAAGCTATCACCTGCTGCTGAGAGAAAATTTGTCCTTCTGGAGGAAAGTTCTGTCGTCAGATGAAACAGAAATGGAGCTGTTTGGCCAAAATTCCCAGCAATATGTTTGTAAGAGAAAAGGTGAGGCCTTTAATCCCAGGAACACCAAACCTCCCGTCAAGCATGGTGGTGGTAGTATTATGCTCTTGAACAAGTCAGGAAAGTCACTTGGAGTCACTTCAAAGCAGCTCGAGGTCCCAAGAGTAACTGTGCAGACAATTGTTGGTAAGTATAAAGTGCATGGCACAGTTTTGTCACTGCCACGATCAGGAAGAAAACGCAAGCTATCACCTGCTGCTAAGAGAAAATGTGTCCTTCTGGAGGTAAGTTCTGTCGTCAGATGAAACAGAAATGGAGCTGTTTGGCCAAAATTCCCAGCACAATGTTTGTAAGTGAAAAGGTGAGGCCTTTAATCCCAGGAACACCAAACCTCCCGTCAAGCATGGTGGTGGTAGTATTATGCTCTTGAACAAGTCAGGAAAGTCACTTGGAGTCACTTCAAAGCAGCTCGAGGTCCCAAGAGCAACTGTGCAGACAATTGTTGGTAAGTATAAAGTGCATGGCACAGTTTTGTCACTGCCACGATCAGGAAGAAAACGCAACCTATCACCTGCTGCTGAGAGAACATTTGTCCTTCTGGAGGAAAGTTATGTGGTCAGATGAAACAAAAAAGGAGCTGTTTGGCCAAAATTCCCAGCACAATGTTTGTAAGAGAAAAGGTGAGGTCTTTAATCCCAGGAACACCAAACCTCCCGTCAAGCATGGTGGTGGTAGTATTATGCTCTTGAACAAGTCAGGAAAGTCACTTGGAGTCACTTCAAAGCAGCTCGAGGTCCCAAGAGCAACTGTGCAGACAATTGTTGGTAAGTATAAAGTGCATGGCACAGTTTTGTCACTGCCACGATCAGGAAGAAAACGCAAGCTATCACCTGCTGCTGAGAGAAAATTTGTCCTTCTGGAGGAAAGTTCTGTCGTCAGATGAAACAGAAATGGAGCTGTTTGGCCAAAATTCCCAGCACAATGTTTGTAAGAGAAAAGGTGAGGTCTTTAATCCCAGGAACACCAAACCTCCCGTCAAGCATGGTGGTGGTAGTATTATGCTCTTGAACAAGTCAGGAAAGTCACTTGGAGTCACTTCAAAGCAGCTCGAGGTCCCAAGAGCAACTGTGCAGACAATTGTTGGTAAGTATAAAGTGCATGGCACAGTTTTGTCACTGCCACGATCAGGAAGAAAACGCAAGCTATCACCTGCTGCTGAGAGAAAATGTGTCCTTCTGGAGGAAAGTTCTGTCGTCAGATGAAACAGAAATGGAGCTGTTTGGCCAAAATTCCCAGCACAATGTTTGTAAGAGAAAAGGTGAGATATTTAATCCCAGGAACACCAAACCTCCCGTCAAGCATGGTGGTGGTAGTATCATGCTCTTGAACAAGTCAGGAAAGTCACTTGGAGTCACTTCAAAGCAGCTCGAGGTCCCAAGAGTAACTGGGCAGACAATTGTTGGTAAGTATAAAGTGCATGGCACAGTTTTGTCACTGCCACGATCAGGAAGAAAACGCAAGCTATCACCTGCTGCTGAGAGAAAATTTGTCCTTCTGGAGGAAAGTTCTGTCGTCAGATGAAACAGAAATGGAGCTGTTTGCCCACAATAGCCAGCAATATGTTTGGAAGAGAAAAGGTGAGGCCTTTAATCCCAGGAACACCAAACCTCCCGTCAAGCATGGTGGTGGTAGTATTATGCTCTTGAACAAGTCAGGAAAGTCACTTGGAGTCACTTCAAAGCAGCTCGAGGTGCCAAGAGTAACTGTGCAGACAATTGTTGGTAAGTATAAAGTGCATGGCACAGTTTTGTCACTGCCACGATCAGGAAGAAAACGCAAGCTATCACCTGCTGCTGAGAGAAAATTTGTCCTTCTGGAGGAAAGTTCTGTCGTCAGATGAAACAGAAATGGAGCTGTTTGGCCAAAATTCCCAGCACAATGTTTGTAAGAGAAAAGGTGAGGTTTTTAATCCCAGGAACACCAAACCTCCAGTCAAGCATGGTGGTGGTAGTATTATGCTCTTGAACAAGTCAGGAAAGTCACTTGGAGCCGTTTTAAAGCAGTTTGAGGTCCCAAGAGTAACTATGCAGGCAATCGTTGGTAAGTATAAAGTGCATGGCACAGTTTTGTCACTGCCACGATCAGGAAGAAAACGCAAGCTACCACCTGCTGCTGAGAGAAAATGTGTCCTTCTGGAGGAAAGTTCTGTCGTCAGATGAAACAGAAATGGAGCTGTTTGGCCAAAATTCCCAGCACAATGTTTGTAAGAGAAAAGGTGAGGCCTTTAATCCCAGGAACACCAAACCTCCCGTCAAGCATGGTGGTGGTAGTATTATGCTCTTGAACAAGTCAGGAAAGTCACTTGGAGCCGTTTTAAAGCAGTTTGAGGTCCCAAGAGTAACTATGCAGACAATTGTTGGTAAGTATAAAGTGCATGGCACAGTTTTGTCACTGCCACGATCAGGAAGAAAACGCAAGCTATCACCTGCTGCTGAGAGAACATTTGTCCTTCTGGAGGAAAGTTATGTCGTCAGATGAAACAAAAAAGGAGCTGTTTGGCCAAAATTCCCAGCACAATGTTTGTAAGAGAAAAGGTGAGGTCTTTAATCCCAGGAACACCAAACCTCCCGTCAAGCATGGTGGTGGTAGTATTATGCTCTTGAACAAGTCAGGAAAGTCACTTGGAGTCACTTCAAAGCAGCTCGAGGTCCCAAGAGCAACTGTGCAGACAATTGTTGGTAAGTATAAAGTGCATGGCACAGTTTTGTCACTGCCACGATCAGGAAGAAAACGCAAGCTATCACCTGCTGCTGAGAGAACATTTGTCCTTCTGGAGGAAAGTTCTGTCCTCAGATGAATCAGAAATGGAGCTGTTTGGCCACAATTCCCTGCACAATGTTTGTAAGAGAAAAGGTGACGCCTTTAATCCCAGGAACACCATACCTCCCGTCAAGCATGGTGGTGGTAGTATTATGCTCTTGAACAAGTCAGCACAGTCAGGAAAGTCACTTGGAGCCGTTTTAAAGCAGTTTGAGGTCCCAAAAGTAACTATGCAAACAATTGTTGGTAAGTATAAAGTGCATGGCACAGTTTTGTCACTGCCACGGTCAGGAAGAAAACGCAAGCTATCACCTGCTGCTGAGAGAAAATTTGTCCTTCTGGAGGAAAGTTCTGTCGTCAGATGAAACAGAAATGGAACTGTTTGGCCAAAATTCCCAGCACAATGTTTGTAAGAGAAAAGGTGAGGTCTTTAATCACAGGAACACCAAACCTCCCGTCAAGCATGGTGGTGGTAGTATTATGCTCTTGAACAAGTCAGGAAAGTCACTTGGAGTCACTTCAAAGCAGCTCGAGGTCCCAAGAGTAACTGTGCAGACAATTGTTGGTAAGTATAAAGTGCATGGCACAGTTTTGTCACTGCCACGATCAGGAAGAAAACGCAAGCTATCACCTGCTGCTGAGAGAAAATTTGTCCTTCTGGAGGAAAGTTCTGTCCTCAGATGAAACAGAAATGGAGCTGTTTGGCCACAATTCCCTGCACAATGTTTGTAAGAGAAAAGGTGAGATATTTAATCCCAGGAACACCAAACCTCCCGTCAAGCATGGTGGTGGTAGTATTATGCTCTTGAACAAGTCAGGAAAGTCACTTGGAGCCGTTTTAAAGCAGTTTGAGGTCCCAAGAGTAACTATGCAGACTATTGTTGGTAAGTATAAAGTCCATGGCACAGTTTTGTCACTGCCACGATCAGGAAGAAAACGCAAGCTAGCACCTGCTGCTGAGAGAAAATGTGTCCTTCTGGAGGAAAGTTCTGTCCTCAGATGAAACAAAAATGGAGCTGTTTGCCCACAATACCCAGCAATATGTTTGGAAGAGAAAAGGTGAGCCCTTTAATCCCAGGAACACCATACCTCCTGCCAAGCATGGTGGTTGGTAGTATTATGCTCTGGGCCTGTTTTGCTGCCAATGGAACTGGTGCTTTAAATGGGGACAATGAAAAAGGAGGATTACCTCCAAAATTCTTCAGGACAACCTAAAATCATCAACCCGGAGGTTGGGTCTTGGGCGCAGTTGGGTGTTCCAACAGGATAATGACCTCAAACACACGTCAGAAGTGGTAAAGGAAGGGGTAAATCAGGCTGGAATGAAGGTTTTGGAATGGCCTTACCAAAATCTGGACTTAAACGCATGGACAATGCTGAAGAAACAAGTCCAGGTCAGAGGAGTGGTCAAAAATTCAAGCAGAAGCTTGTGGACGGCTACCAAAAGTGTGTGCCCCAACGCTCGCCATCTAGACCATGGTTGGAAGTGGTGCATCCGAGCCTTTCTCTACGGCCTTAAGGTCATTCCACCGGGATTAAAGCGGGACTCATTCAATGAGAGACAGTTCGGTCCATGCTCACGAAGCAAAGGCAAGCAGAGAAAAGGGAACACTTAGTTCCTCCCGCCCCCTGCAAATAGAATCACCATCAGAAGATAATTGGACAGGACCCGCAAAAATGTAGGAATCATGTACAGAAGTGAAAGAACGGCTTGATGAGCTCCGGGTACAAATCGTTACAATTCGACATTTTTGAAAGAAATAAACTGCTGTTCTGAATATGTCCACCGGATGTCACAATAGCCATTTTTACAGCCCATGTGACTTCAGAGAGGGCGGAGCTATGTTTTATTGTTAAGATAGAGGCAACGCTTCCTGTTTGGACACTAGTAATCCATCCATCCGTCCATTTTCTACCCCCGTAAATACGCTGCTTATAAGTGATAATCTACAATAGACCAGGGCAATTACTTTTCTATGAACAATAAAACACTGAATATTGACAACAAATAGATATTGATATATCTATTTTTAGGAAAATGAATACAAAACCTCACAATAATGTCTGATTGAATGCTAAAAACGTAACACAGACCGCCTTAAAAAACGTTAGGGAATTTAAAATTTTTCTATGAACGATAGCACCCTGAATATTGACAAAAAATAGGTACTGGCATATCTATTTTTAGTAACACTAATACAAAACCCCACAATAATGTCTGATTGAATGCTAAAAACGTTATGACAGACCGCCTTAAAAAACGTGATAGAATTTTGAATTTTTCTATGAACGATAAAACAATGAATATCGACAAAAAATAGATATTGGTATATCTATTTTTAGAAACACATATACGAAACCTCACAATAATGTCTGATTGAATGCTAAAAACGTTATGACAGACCCCCTTAAAAAACGTAATGGAATTTAAAATGTTTCTATGAACAATAAACACCGAATATCGACAAAAAATTGATATTGGTATATCTATTTTTAGTAACATTAATATAAAACCTCACAATAATGTCTAATTGAATGCTAAAAAAGTTATGACAGACCGCCTTAAAAACCACAATGGAATTTTCTATTTTTCTATGAACGATAAAACACTGAGTATTGACAAAAAATAGATTTTGGTATATCTATTTTTTGGAACACTAATACAAAACCTCACAATAATGTCTGATTGAATGGTGAAAACGTTATGACAGCCCGCCTTAAAAAAGGTAATGGGAATTTAACATTTTTCTATGAACGTTAAAACACTGAATATTGACAAAAAAATAGATATTTGTGTATCTATTTTTAGGAACACTAATACGAAACCTAACAACGATTTCTGATTGAATGCTAAAAATGTTATGACAGACCGCGTTAAAAAATCGTGATGGAATTACAATTTTTTTCTATCAACGTTAAAACACTGAATATTGAAAAAAATAGATATTGGTGTATCTATTTTTAGGAACATTAATACAAAACCTCACAATGATGTCCGATTGAATGCTAAAAACGTTATGACAAACCGCCCTAAAAACCATAATGGAATTTTTTATTTTTCTATGAACGATAAAACACTGAATATTGACAAAAAATAGATATTAGTGTATCTATTTTTAGGAATCCTAATACGAAACCTCACAACGATGTCTGATTGAATGCTAAAAACGTTAAGACAGACCGCCTTTAAAACGTAATGGAATTTTTAATTCCTCTATGAACGATAAAACACTGAATATTGACAAAAAATTGATATTGGTATATCTATTTTTAGGAACATTAATACAAAACCTCAAAATAATGTCTGATTGAATGCTAAAATTGTTCAGACAGACCACCTTAAAAAACATGATAACATTTTTTATTTTTCTATGAACAATAAAACACTGAATATTGACAAAAAATAGATATTAGTATATCTATTTTTAGGAACACTTATACAATACCTCACAATAATGTCTGATTAAATGCTAAAAACGTTATGACAGACCGCCTTAAAAAACGTGATAGAATTTAGAATTTTTCTATGAACGATAAAACAATGAATATCGACAAAAAATAGATATTCGTATATCTATTTTTAGAAACACTAATACGAAACCTCTCAATAATGTCTGATTGAATGCTAAAAACGTTATGACAGACCGCCTTAAAAACCGTAATGAAATTTAATTTTTTTCTCTGAACGATAAAACACTGAATATTGACAAAAAATAGATATTAGTAAATCTATTTTTAGGAACACTAATACAAAACCTCACAACGATGTCTGATTGAATGCTAAAAACGTTATGATAGACCGCCTTAAAAAACGTGATAGAATTTTGAATTTTTCTATGAACGTTAAAACACTGAATATTGACAAAAAAATAGATATTTGTGTATCTATTTTTAGGAACACTAATACAAAACCTCACAACGATGTCTGATTGAATGCTAAAAATGTTATGACAGACCGCCTTAAAAACCATAATGGAATTTTTTATTTTTCTATGAACCTATAAAACACTGAGTATTGACAAAAAATAGATATTGGTGTATCTATTTTTAGGAATCCTAATACGAAACCTCACAACGATGTCTGATTGAATGCTAAAAACGTTAAGATAGACCGCCTTAAAAACCGTAATGGAATTTAAATTTTTTCTATGAACGATAAAACACTGAATATTGACAAAAAATAGATATTAGTAAATCTATTTTTAGGAACACTAATACAAAACCTCACAACGATGTCTGATTGAATGCTAAAATTGTTATGACAGACCGCCTTAAAAAACGTGATAGAATTTTGAATTTTTCTATGAACGATAAAACACTGAATATTGACAAAAAATAGATATTGGTATATCTATTTTTAGAAACACTAATACGAAACCTCACAATAATGTCTGATTGAATGTTAAAAACGTTATGACAGACCGCCTTAAAAAACGTAAAGGAATTTAAAATGTTTCTATGAACGATAAACATTGAATATTGACAAAAAATTTATATTGGTATATCTATTTTTAGTAACTTTAATACAAAACCTCACAATAATGTCTAATTGAATACTAAAAAAGTTATGACAGACCGCCTTAAAAAACGTAATAGAATTTTTTATTTTTCTATGGACAATAAAACACTAAATATTGACAAAAAAATGATATTGGTATATCTATTTTTAGGAACATTAATACAAAACCTCACAATAATGTCTGATTGAATGCTAAAATTGTAATGACGGACCGCCTTAAAAAATGTGATAGAATTTTGAATTTTTCTATGAACGATAAAACACTGAATATCGACAAAAAATAGATATTGGTATATCTATTTTTAGAAACACTAATACGAAACCTCACAATAATGTCTGATCGAATGCTAAAAACGTTATGACAGACCGCCTTAAAAACCGTAAGGGAATTTAAATTTTTTCTATGAACGATAAAACACTGAATATTGACAAAAAATAGATATTAGTAAATCTATTTTTAGGAACACTAATACAAAACCTCACAACGATGTCTGATTGAATGCTAAAATTGTTATGACAGACCGCCTTAAAAAACGTGATAGAATTTAGAATTTTTCTATGAACGATAAAACACTGAATATTGACAAAAAATAGATATTGGTATATCTATTTTTAGAAACACTAATACGAAACCTCACAATAATGTCTGATTGAATGTTAAAAACGTTATGACAGACCGCCTTAAAAAACGTAATGGAATTTAAAATGTTTCTATGAACGATAAACATTGAATATTGACAAAAAATTTAAATTGGTATATCTATTTTTAGGAACATTAATACAAAACCTCACAATAATGTCTGATTGAATGCTAAAATTGAAATGACGAACCGCCTTAAAAAACGTGATAGAATTTTGAATTTTTCTATGAACGATAAAACACTGAATATCGACAAAAAAATTGATATTGGTATATCTATTTTTAGAAACACTAATACGAAACCTCACAATAATGTCTGATCGAATGCTAAAAACGTTATGACAGACCGCCTTAAAAAACGTAATGGAATTTAAAATGTTTCTATGAACGATAAACACTGAATCATGACAAAAAATTGATATTGGTATATCTAATTTTAGTAACATTAATACAAAACCTCACAATAATGTCTAATTGAATGCTAAAAAAGTTATGACGGACCGCCTTAAAAAACGTAATATAATTTTTTATTTTTCAATGGACAATAAAACACTAAATATTGACAAAAAAATTGATATTGGTATATCTATTTTTAGGAACGTTAATACAAAACCCCACAATAATGTCTGACTGAATGCTAAAAACGTTATGACAGACCGCCTTAAAAACCATTATGGAATTTAAATGTTTTCTATGAACGATAAAACACTGAATATTGACAAAAAATAGATATTGGTAAATCTATTTTTAGGAACACTAATACAAAACCTTACAACGATGTCTGATTGAATGCTAAAAACGTTATGACAGACCGCCTTAAAAACCATAATGGTATTTTTTATTTTTCTATCAACGATAAAACACTGAGTATTGACAAAAAATAGGTTTTGGTATATCTATTTTTCGGAACACTAATACAAAACCTCACAATAATGTCTGATTGAATGGTGAAAATGTTATGACAGACCGCCTTAAAAAAGGTAATGGAATTTAACATTTTTCTATGAACGTTAAAACACTGAATATTGACCAAAAAATAGATATTTGTGTAACTATTTTTAGGAACACTAATACGAAACTTAACAACGATTTCTGATTGAATGCTAAAAATGTTATGACAGACCGCCTTAAAAAACGTAATAGATTTTTTTATTTTTCTATGGACAATAAAACACTAAATATTGACAAAAAATTAATATTGGTATATCTATTTTTAGGAACACTAATACGAAACGTCACAATAATGTCTAATTGTATGCTAAAAACGTTATGACAGACCGCCTTAAAACCACAATGGAATTTTTAATTTCTCTATGAACGATAAAATACTGAATATTGACCAAAAAAATTGATATTAATATATCTATTTTTAGGATCACTAATACAAAACATCACAACAATGTTTGATTGAATGCTAAAAACATTATGACAGACCACCTTAAAAAACGTAATGGAATTTTAAATTTTTCTATGAACGGTAAAACACTGAATATTGACAAAAAAATTGATATTGGTATATCTATTTTTAGGAACATTAATACAAAACCTTACAATAATGTCTGATTGAATGCTAAAAACGTTATGACAGACCGCCTTAAAAAAACATGAGGGAATTTTTTATTTTTCTATGAACGATAAAACACTGAATATCGACAAAAAATAGATAATGGTATATCTATTTTTAGGAACATTAATACAAAACCCCACAATAATGTCTGATTGAATGCTGAAAACGTTAAGACAGCCCGCCTTAAAAACCGTAATGGAATTTTTTATTTTTCTATGAACGATAAACACTGAATATTGACAAAAAATAGATATTGGTATATCTATTTTTAGGAATCCTAATACGAAACCTCACAATAATGTCTGATTGAAAGCTAAAAACATTATGACAGACCGCCTTTAAAACGTAATGGAATTTAAAATTGATCTATGAACAATAAAACACTGAAAATTTACAAAAAATTGATATTGGTATATCTATTTTTAGGAACATTAATACAAAACCTCACAATAATGTCTGATTGAATGCTAAAAACGTTATGACAGACCGCCTTAAAACAACGTAATGGAATTTAAAATGTTTCTATGAACGATAAACACTGAATATTGACAAAAAATGTATATTGGTATATCTATTTTTAGTAACTTTAATACAAAACCTCACAATAATGTCTAATTGAATGCTAAAAAAGTTATGACAGACCATCTTAAAAAACGTAATAGAATTTTTTATTTTTCTATGGACAATAAAACACTAAATATTGACAAAAAATTGATATTGGTATATCTATTTTTAGGAACATTAATACAAAATCTCACAATAATGTCTGATTGAATGCTAAAAACGTTATGACAGACCGCCTTAAAAAATGTTATGGAATTTAACATTTTTCTATGAACGATAGAACACTGAATATTGACAAAAAATAGATATTGGCATATCTATTTTTAGGAACACTAATACGAAACGTAACAATAATGTCTGATTGTATGCTAAAAATGTTAAGATAGACCGCCTTAAAAACGTAATGGAATTTTTAATTTCTCTATGAACGATAAAATACTGAATATTGACAAAAAAAATTGATATTAATATATCTATTTTTAGGATCACTAATACAAAACCTCACAATAATGTCTGATTGAATGCTAAAAACGTAACACAGACCGCCTTAAAAACCGTAATGGAATTTTTTTTTTTTTCTATGAACGATAGAACACTGAATATTGACAAAAAATAGATATTGGCATATCTATTTTTAGGAACACTAATACGAAACGTCACAATAATGTCTGATTGTATGCTAAAAACGTTATGACAGACCGCCTTAAAAAACGTAATAGAATTTTTTATTTTTCTATGGACAATAAAACACTAAATATTGACAAAAAATTGATATTGGTATATTTTTAGTAACATTAATACAAAACCTCACAATAATGTCTAATTGAATACTAAAAAAGTTATGACGGACCGCCTTAAAAAACGTAATAGAATTTTTTATTTTTCTATGGACAATAAAACACTAAATATTGACAAAAAATTGATATTGGTATATCTATTTTTAGGAACATTAATACAAAACCTCACAATAATGTCTGATTGAATGCTAAAAACGTTATGACAGCCCGCCTTAAAAAAGGCAATGGGAATTTAACATTTTTCTATGAACGTTAAAACACTGAATATTGACAAAAAAAATAGATATTTGTGTATCTATTTTTAGGAACACTAATACGAAACCTAACAACGATTTCTGATTGAATGCTAAAAATGTTATGACGGACCGCGTTAAAAAATCGTGATGGAATTACAATTTTTTTCTATGAACGTTAAAACACTGAATATTGAAAAAAATAGATATTGGTGTATCTATTTTTAGGAACACTAATACGAAACCTCACAACGATATCTGATTGAATCCTAAAAACGTTAAGACAGACCGCCTTTAAAACGTAATGGAATTTTTAATTCCTCTATGAACGATAAAACACTGAATATTGACAAAAAATTGATATTGGTATATCTATTTTTAGGAAAATTAATACAAAACCTCAAAATAATGTCTGATTGAATGCTAAAATTGTTCAGACAGACCACCTTAAAAAACATGATACATTTTTTTATTTTTCTATGAACAATAAAACACTGAATATTGACAAAAAATAGATATTGGTATATCTATTTTTAGGATCACTAATACGAAACCTCACAATAATGTCTGATTGAATGCTAAAAACGTTATGACAGACCGCCTTAAAAAACGTGATAGAATTTTGAATTTTTCTATGAACGATAAAACACTGAATATTGACAAAAAATAGATATTAGTAAATCTATTTTTAGGAACATTAATACAAAACCTCACAACGATGTCTGATTGAATGCTAAAAACGTTATGACAGACCGCCTTAAAAAACGTAATAGAATTTTTTATTTTTCTATGGACAATAAAACACTAAATATTGACAAAAAATTTATATTGGTATATCTATTTTTAGGAACATTAATATAAAACCTCACAATAATGTCTGATTGAATGCTAAAAAGCGTTATGGAATTTAACATTTTTCTATGAACGATAGAACACTGAATATTGACAAAAAATAGATTTTGGTGTATCTATTTTTGGGAACACTAATACAAAACCTAACAATAATGTCTGATTGAATGCTGAAAACGTTATGACAGCCCGGCTTAAAAAAGGCAATGGGAATTTAACATTTTTCTATGAACGTTAAAACACTGAATATTGACAAAAAAATAGATATTTGTGTATCTATTTTTAGGAACACTAATACGAAACCTAACAACGATTTCTGATTGAATGCTAAAAATGTTATGACAGACCGCGTTAAAAAATCGTGATGGAATTACAATTTTTTTCTATCAACGTTAAAACACTGAATATTGAAAAAAATAGATATTGGTGTATCTATTTTTAGGAATCCTAATACGAAACCTCACAACGATGTCTGATTGAATGCTAAAAACGTTAAGACAGACCGCCTTAAAAAAACGTGATGGAATTTTTTATTTTTCTATGGACAATAAAACACTGAATATTGACAAAAAAATTGATATTGGTATATCTATTTTTAGGAACATTAATACAAAACCTCTCAATAATGTCTGATTGAATGCTAAAATTGTTATGACAGACCGCCTTAAAAAACGTGATAGAATTTTGAATTTTTCTATGAACGATAAAACAATGAATATCGACAAAAAATAGATATTCGTATATCTATTTTTAGAAACACTAATACGAAACCTCTCAATAATGTCTGATTGAATGCTAAAAACGTAGTGACAGACCGCCTTAAAAACCGTAATGGAATTTAAATTTTTTCTATGAACGATAAAACACTGAATATTGACAAAAAATAGATATTAGTAAATCTATTTTTAGGAACACTAATACAAAACCTCACAACGATGTCTGATTGAATGCTAAAAACGTTATGACAGATCACCTTAAAAAACGTAATAGATTTTTTTTATTTTTCTATGGACAATAAAACACTAAATATTGACAAAAAATTGATATTGGTATATCTATTTTTAGGAACATTAATACAAAACCTCACAATAATGTCTGATTGAATGCTAAAAGCGTAACACAGACCGCCTTAAAAACCGTTATGAAATGTAAAATTTTTCTATGAACGATAGATCACTGAATATCGAAAAAAATAGATATTGGTATATCTATTTTTAGAAACACTAATACGAAACCTCACAATAATGTCTGATTGAATGCTAAAAACGTTATGACAGACTGCCTTAAAAACCGTAATGGAATTTAAATGTTTTCTATGAACGATAAAACACTGAATATTGACAAAAAATAGATATTAGTAAATCTATTTTTGGGAACACTAATACAAAACCTCACAACAATGTCTGATTGAATGCTAAAACATTATGACAGACCGCCTTAAAAAACGTGTTAGAATTTTGAATTTTTCCATGAATGATAAAACACTGAATACCGACAAAAAATAGATATTGGTATATCTATTTTTAGAAACACTAATACGAAACCTCACAATAATGTCTAATTGAATGCTAAAAACGTTATGACAGACCGCCTTAAAAAACGTAATAGAATTTTTTATTTTTCTGTCAACAATAAAATACTGAATATTGACAAAAAATTGATATTGGTATATCTATTTTTAGGAACATTAATACAAAACTTCACAATAATGTCTGATTGAATGCTAAAAACTTTAAGACGGACCGCCTTAACAAAAAGTAATGGAATTTTAAATTTTTCTATGAACGATAAAACACTGAAAATTGACAAAAAATTGATATTGGTATATCTATTTTTAGGAACATTAATACAAAACCTCACAACGATGTCTGATTGAATGCTAAAAACGTTATGACAGACCGCCTTAAAAAACGTAATAGAATTTTTTATTTTTCTATGGACAATTAAGACTAAATATTGACAAAAAATTGATATTGGTATATTTTTAGGAACATTAATACAAAACCTCACAATGATGTCCGATTGAATGCTAAAAACGTTAAGACGGACCGCCTTAACAAAAAGTAATGGAATTTTAAATTTTTCTATGAACGATAAAACACTGAATATCGACAAAAAATTGATATTGGTATATCTATTTTTAGAAACACTAATACAAAACCTCACAACGATGTTTGATTGAATGCTAAAAACATTATGACAGACCACCTTAAAAAACGTAATGGAATTTGAAATTTTTCTATGAACGATAAAACACTGAATATTGACAAAAAATGTATATTGGTATATCTATTTTTAGGAACATTAATACAAAACCTCACAATAATGTCTGATTGAATGCTAAAAACGTTATGACAGACCGCCTTAAAAACCGAAATTTATTTTTTTCTTCCTATGAATCTATAAAACAATGAATATTGCCAAAAAATAGATATTGGTATATTTATTTTTAGGAACCCTAATACAAACCCCCACAATAACGTCTGATTGAATGCTAAAAACGTTATGACAGACCGCCTTAAAAAAAACATAATGGAATTTAAAATTTTTCTATGAACGATAAAACGCTGAATACTCTTGGTAACGTGACCTGTCACATTTGATCACTTTCATGAGCAAAGGTCACCGCCGCTGTCCGTGGTGCCGTTGGGAGACTGGTTGCGCCAGTAATCTGAGGGTTCCCGGTTCAATCCCCACCTTCTATCATCCTAGTCACGTCCGTTGTGTCCTTGAGCCAGACACTTCACCCTTGCTCCAGATGGGGCCAGGTTAGCGCCTTGCATGGCAGCTCCCTCCGCCAGTGTGTGAATGTGTGTGTGAATAGTTAAATGTAGAAGTAGTGTCAAATTGCTTTGAGGTCCTAAAAAAAAAAAAAAGGTAGAAAAGCGCTATACAAGGACACGCCGTATACCTTTTATCATCGGGTAGGCATGTGTTGACGGCGAGACACAGCTGGCATGCGATTGGGTTTCACAGGTGGTACGTGTCAATCCAATCACCTGTTGGCCTCACCAGTGAGCGGCCGGGTGCAGGAAGGACGGGAGGTTTTGGACAGAGACTGAAAAGTCCCGGAGAAAACATATAACTGGTGAGCGTGTTGAAAAAAAATATGAGCAACCTTGCTCCTGATGGGGCATGGTTAGCGCCTCGCATGGCAGCTCCCCGCCAACAGTGTGTGAATGTGGAAATAGTGTCAAAGCGCTTTGAGTTCATTTAAAAAAAAAGTAGGAAAGCGCTATTCAAGTACAACCCATTTACGGTTGATCATTTAGCATCGGGTAGGCATGTGTTGACGGCGAGACACAGCTGGCATGCGATTGGGTTTCACAGGTGGTACGTGTCAATCCGATCATCGGTTGGCTTTAACGGTGAGCGGCCGGGTGCAGGAGGGAGAGGAAGTTTGGACTTTGGAGTTGTAGGGCGGTATAGTTCGGTTGCAGGTTCGATCCCCCCTTGGGCAAGACACTTTACCCACCCACACTGCTTCAAATGTCACTCAGATATTGGGTTTCACTAGAAAAAGCGCTATATAAATATAATTCACTTCACTTCACGTCACTTGGACAGAGGCTGAAAAGTCCCGTCGAAAACGTGTGCTGAAAATCATGACATCTGTTGCACGACTCTGTTCGCAGGCCACGCCCCCCTCCACGATACTATTTAACACAGCAAAAGTGCATGTCGTATAAAAGAAAGGAAGCTAACACAAAACAAGACTGGTGTAGGCTCCAGCCAACTGACGGGAAGGAGTAGGCGATGAGCTGGGACTGAGAAGCCGGACTTTTCAGCCTGTTTCTAGTCCGGCTGATTAGGCCCAAAACTGGATGCAGCTGCAGGACTTGCAAAAGAGTCTGTAACCATCAAGGAAGTACTGCCTGTTAGCATTTAGTTAGCATACAGTTAGCATATTGTCGGGTTAGTACTTGCCTGCGCAAAAATGTAAGGTAAAAGGTTTTTTTCGGGTTGGAAAAGTTTTGGAAACGTGGAAAGTTAAGAGAATATCAGAGTCTTGGCTTTGTCACCTTTTGTATTAGCACCTTCAGTCCGAGGTGCACATATAGTACATCAAATAGAGATTTATTATCGTATCGTCTGGCTTTGATTGGGTCCGCTCCGCCGTGAGCTGGAGAGAGACGGACCTCGATGGATGTCGCCGACCTCTTCATCGAGGCGGGCCGGCCAGGTCCACCTTAACTGGGGGAGGAACACGGGGTCGGCGTGCCAATTGAGGCGCGGTGACCTCGCGGCGATGCTTGGAAAAGTTATTAAGAAAGAAAAAAAAATAACTTTTACGTTTGACATCTGGGCCGCTTTAAGACCACGCCCTTTTCACGTTTGTTAGTTTTCTGTTGCTAGGCAACTCATTTTATTTAGACATGGTGATTGCCTTGCTTCTTTTAATTCAACGTGCTTCATCACGATAGTATTACAAACTCTATTGTCGGCCAAATTTGAATTAAAATTCATCACCTTTTAAAGGCACGCACACCGCTCTCATGAAACGTCGCTCAACTGGTCTGTTGATGTTTTCCATCGATGTAAATCACCCCTGAGATAATGTGTCAGTCTTTTAACGTTTGACATCTGGGCTGCTTTAAGACCACGCCCTTTTCACGTTTGTTACTTTTCTGTTGCTAGGCACCTCATTGTGATTGCCTTGCTTCTTTTAATTCAATGTGCATCATCACGATAGTATTAAAACCTCTATCGTCGGCCAAATTAGAATGATTCCTAACGTCTTGATCGGCAACAGGCATCGCCTTTTAAAGGCACGCACACCGCTCTCATGAAACGTCGCTCAACTGGTCTGTTGTTGTTTTCCATCGATGTAAATCCTCACTGTGATAATGTGTCAGTCTTTTAACGTTTGACATCTAGGCCGCTTTAAGACCACACCCTTTTCACGTTTGTTACTTTTCTGTTGCTAGGCAACTCATTTTATTTAGACATGGTGATTGCCTTCCTTCTTTTAATTCAACGTGCTTCATCACGATAGTATTACAAACTCTATTGTTGGCCAAATTTGAATTAAAAGGCATCACCTTTTAAAGGCACGCACACCGCTCTCATGAAACGTCGCTCAACTGGTCTGTTGTTGTTTTCCATCGATGTAAATCACCACTGTGATAATGTGTCGGTGTCTTTACGTTTGACATCTGGGCCGCTTTAAGAACGCGCCCTTTTCACATTTGTTACTTTTCTGTTGCTAGGCAACTCATTTTATTTAGACATTGTGATTGCCTTTCTGCTTTTAACTCAACGTGCATAATCACAATAGTATTAAAAACTCTACTGTCGGCATAATTTTAATTATTCCTAACGTCTTGATCGGCAACAGGCATCGCCTTTTAAAGGCACGCACACCGCTCTCATGAAACGTCGCTCAACTGGTCTGTTGTTGTTTTCCATCGATGTAAATCACCCCTGAGATAATGTGTCGGACTCTTTATGTTTGACATCTGGGCTGCTTTAAGACCACGCCCTTTTCATGTTTGTTACTTTTCTGTTGCTAGGCAACTCATTTTATTTAGACATTGTGATTGCCTTGCTGCTTTTAATTCAACGTGCATCATCACGATAGTATTAAAATTTCTATCGTCGGCCAAATTTTAATCATTCATGCAACGCTGTTCAGTAACAGGTATCACCTTTTAAAGGCACGCACACCGCTCTCATGAAACGTCGCTCAACTGGTCTGTTGTTGTTTTCCATCGATTTAAATCCTCACTGTGATAATGTGTCAGTCTTTTAACGTTTGACATCTGGGCCTTTTTAAGACCACGCCCTTTTCACGTTTGTTACTTTTCTGTTGCTAGGCAACTCATTTTATTTAGACATCGTGATTGCCTTGCTTCTTTTAATTCAACGTACTTCATCACGATAGTATTAAAAACTCTATTGTCGGCCAAATTTGAATTAAAAGGCATCACCTTTTAAAGGCACGCACACCGCTCTCATGAAACGTCGCTCAACAGGTCTGTTGTTGTTATCCATCGATGTAAATCACCCCCGAGATAATGTGTCGGTCTCTTTACGTTTGACATCTGGGCCGCTTTAAGACCACGCTCTTTTCACATTTGTTACTTTTCTGTTGCTAGGCAACTCATTTTATTTAGACATGGTGATTGCCTTGCTGCTTTTAATTCAACGTGCTTCATCACGATAGTATTAAAAACTCTATTGTCAGCCAAATTTGAATTAAAAGGCATCACCTTTTAAAGGCACGCACACCGCTCTCATGAAACGTCGCTCAACTGATCTGTTGTTGTTTTCCATCGATGTAAATTCTCACTGTGATAATGTGTCGGTCTCTTAATGTTTGACATCAGGGCCGCTTTAAGACCACGCCCTTTTCACGTTTGTTACTTTTCTGTTGCTAGGCACCTCATTTTATTTAGACATTGTGATTGCCTTGCTTCTTTTAATTCAACGTGCATCATCACGATAGTATTAAAACCTCTATCGTCGGCCAAATTAGAATGATTCCTAACGTCTTGATCGGCAACAGGCATCACCTTTTAAAGGCACGCACACCGCTCTCATGAAACGTCGCTCAACAGGTCTGTTGATGTTTTCCATCGATGTAAATCCTCACTGTGATAATGTGTCAGTCTCTTTATGTTTGACATCTGGGCCGCTTTAAGATCACACCCTTTTCATGTTTTTTACTTTTCTGTTGCTAGGCAACTCATTTTATTTAGACATGGTGATTGCCTTGCTGCTTTTAATTCAACGTGCTTCATCACGATAGTATTAAAAACTCTATTGTCGGCCAAATTTGAATCAAAAGGCATCACCTTTTAAAGGCACGCACACCGCTCTCATGAAACGTCGCTCAACTGGTCTGTTGTTGTTTTCCATCGATGTAAATCACCCCTGAGATAATGTGTCAGTCTGTTTACGTTTGACATCTAGGCCGCGTTAAGACCACGCCCTTTTCACGTTTGTTAGTGAAGTATATTTATATAGCGCTTTTTCTCTAGTGACTCAAAGCGCTTTACATAGTGAAACCCAATATCTAATTTTTACATTTAAACCAGTGTGGGTGGCACTGGGAGCAGGTGGGTAAAGTGTCTTGCCCAAGGACACAACGGCAGGGACTAGGATGGCGGAAGCGGGGATCGAACCTGCAACCCTCAAGTTGCTGGCACGGCCGCTCTACCAACCGAGCTATACCGCCCTTGCTGCTTTTAATTCAACATGCATAATCACAATAGTATTAAAAACTCTACTGTCGGCCAAATTAGAATTATTCCTAACGTCTTGATCGGCAACAGGCATCGCCTTTTAAAGGCACGCACACCGCTCTCATGAAACATCGCTCAACAGGTCTGTTGATGTTTTCCATCGATGTAAATCACCCCTGAGATAATGTGTCGGTCTCTTTATGTTTGACATCTGGGCCGCTTTAAGACCACACCCTTTTCATGTTTGTTACTTTTCTGTTGCTAGGCAACTCATTTTATTTAGACATGGTGATTGCCTTGCTTCTTTTAATTCAACGTGCTTCATCACGATAGTATTAAAAACTCTATTGTCGGCCAAATTTGAATTAAAAGGCATCACCTTTTAAAGGCACGCACACCGCTCTCATGAAATGTCACTCAAATGGTCTGTTGATGTTTTCCATCGATGTAAATCCTCACTGTGATAATGTGTCAGTATTTTAACGTTTGACATCTGGGCCGCTTTAAGACCACGCCCTTTTCACGTTTGTTACTTTTCTGTTGCTAGGCACTTCATTTTATTTAGACATTGTGATTGCCTTTCTGCTTCTAACTCAACATGCATAATCACAATAGTATTAAAAACTACTGTCGGCCAAATTAAAATTATTCCTAACGTCTTGATCGGCAACAGGCATCGCCTTTTAAAGGCACGCATACCGCTCTCATGAAACGTCGCTCAACTGGTCTGTTGTTGTTTTCCATCGATGTAAATCACCACTGTGATAATGTGTCGGTCTCTTTACGTTTGACATCCGGGCCGCTTTAAGAACACGCCCTTTTCACATTTGTTACTTTTCTGTTGCTAGGCAACTCATTTTATTTAGACATCGTGATTGCCTTGCTTCTTTTAATTCAACGTGCTTCATCACGATAGTATTAAAAACTCTATTGTCGGCCAAATTTGAATTAAAATGCATCACCTTTTAAAGGCACGCACACCGCTCTCATGAAACATCGCTCAACTGGTCTGTTGTTGTTTTCCATCGATGTAAATCCTCACTGTGATAATGTGTCGGTCTCTTTACGTTTGACATCTGGGCCGCTTTATGACCACGCCCTTTTCACGTTTGTTACTTTTCTGTTGCTAGGCAACTCATTTTATTTAGACATCGTGATTGCCTTGCTTCTTTTAATTCAACGTGCTTCATCACGATAGTATTACAAACTCTATTGTTGGCCAAATTTGAATTAAAAGGCATCACCTTTTAAAGGCACGCACACCGCTCTCATGAAACGTCGCTCAACTGGTCTGTTGATGTTTTCCATCGATGTAAATCACCCCCGAGATAATGTGTCGGTCTCTTTACGTTTGACATCTGGGCCGCTTTAAGACCACGCTCTTTTCACATTTGTTACTTTTCTGTTGCTAGGCAACTCATTTTATTTAGACATGGTGATTGCCTTGCTGCTTTTAATTCAACGTGCTTCATCACGATAGTATTAAAAACTCTATTGTCAGCCAAATTTGAATTAAAAGGCATCACCTTTTAAAGGCACGCACACCGCTCTCATGAAACGTCGCTCAACTGATCTGTTGTTGTTTTCCATCGATGTAAATTCTCACTGTGATAATGTGTCGGTCTCTTAATGTTTGACATCAGGGCCGCTTTAAGACCACGCCCTTTTCACGTTTGTTACTTTTCTGTTGCTAGGCACCTCATTTTATTTAGACATTGTGATTGCCTTGCTTCTTTTAATTCAACGTGCATCATCACGATAGTATTAAAACCTCTATCGTCGGCCAAATTAGAATGATTCCTAACGTCTTGATCGGCAACAGGCATCACCTTTTAAAGGCACGCACACCGCTCTCATGAAACGTCGCTCAACAGGTCTGTTGATGTTTTCCATCGATGTAAATCCTCACTGTGATAATGTGTCAGTCTCTTTATGTTTGACATCTGGGCCGCTTTAAGATCACACCCTTTTCATGTTTTTTACTTTTCTGTTGCTAGGCAACTCATTTTATTTAGACATGGTGATTGCCTTGCTGCTTTTAATTCAACGTGCTTCATCACGATAGTATTAAAAACTCTATTGTCGGCCAAATTTGAATCAAAAGGCATCACCTTTTAAAGGCACGCACACCGCTCTCATGAAACGTCGCTCAACTGGTCTGTTGTTGTTTTCCATCGATGTAAATCACCCCTGAGATAATGTGTCAGTCTGTTTACGTTTGACATCTAGGCCGCGTTAAGACCACGCCCTTTTCACGTTTGTTAGTGAAGTATATTTATATAGCGCTTTTTCTCTAGTGACTCAAAGCGCTTTACATAGTGAAACCCAATATCTAATTTTTACATTTAAACCAGTGTGGGTGGCACTGGGAGCAGGTGGGTAAAGTGTCTTGCCCAAGGACACAACGGCAGGGACTAGGATGGCGGAAGCGGGGATCGAACCTGCAACCCTCAAGTTGCTGGCACGGCCGCTCTACCAACCGAGCTATACCGCCCTTGCTGCTTTTAATTCAACATGCATAATCACAATAGTATTAAAAACTCTACTGTCGGCCAAATTAGAATTATTCCTAACGTCTTGATCGGCAACAGGCATCGCCTTTTAAAGGCACGCACACCGCTCTCATGAAACATCGCTCAACAGGTCTGTTGATGTTTTCCATCGATGTAAATCACCCCTGAGATAATGTGTCGGTCTCTTTATGTTTGACATCTGGGCCGCTTTAAGACCACACCCTTTTCATGTTTGTTACTTTTCTGTTGCTAGGCAACTCATTTTATTTAGACATGGTGATTGCCTTGCTTCTTTTAATTCAACGTGCTTCATCACGATAGTATTAAAAACTCTATTGTCGGCCAAATTTGAATTAAAAGGCATCACCTTTTAAAGGCACGCACACCGCTCTCATGAAATGTCACTCAAATGGTCTGTTGATGTTTTCCATCGATGTAAATCCTCACTGTGATAATGTGTCAGTATTTTAACGTTTGACATCTGGGCCGCTTTAAGACCACGCCCTTTTCACGTTTGTTACTTTTCTGTTGCTAGGCACTTCATTTTATTTAGACATTGTGATTGCCTTTCTGCTTCTAACTCAACATGCATAATCACAATAGTATTAAAAACTACTGTCGGCCAAATTAAAATTATTCCTAACGTCTTGATCGGCAACAGGCATCGCCTTTTAAAGGCACGCATACCGCTCTCATGAAACGTCGCTCAACTGGTCTGTTGTTGTTTTCCATCGATGTAAATCACCACTGTGATAATGTGTCGGTCTCTTTACGTTTGACATCCGGGCCGCTTTAAGAACACGCCCTTTTCACATTTGTTACTTTTCTGTTGCTAGGCAACTCATTTTATTTAGACATCGTGATTGCCTTGCTTCTTTTAATTCAACGTGCTTCATCACGATAGTATTAAAAACTCTATTGTCGGCCAAATTTGAATTAAAATGCATCACCTTTTAAAGGCACGCACACCGCTCTCATGAAACATCGCTCAACTGGTCTGTTGTTGTTTTCCATCGATGTAAATCCTCACTGTGATAATGTGTCGGTCTCTTTACGTTTGACATCTGGGCCGCTTTATGACCACGCCCTTTTCACGTTTGTTACTTTTCTGTTGCTAGGCAACTCATTTTATTTAGACATCGTGATTGCCTTGCTTCTTTTAATTCAACGTGCTTCATCACGATAGTATTACAAACTCTATTGTTGGCCAAATTTGAATTAAAAGGCATCACCTTTTAAAGGCACGCACACCGCTCTCATGAAACGTCGCTCAACTGGTCTGTTGATGTTTTCCATCGATGTAAATCACCCCTGAGATAATGTGTCAGTCTTTTAACGTTTGACATCTGGGCTGCTTTAAGACCACGCCCTTTTCAGGTTTGTTACTTTTCCGTTGCTAAGCACCTCATTTTATTTAGACATTGTGATTGCCTTGCTGCTTTTAACTCAACGTCCATAATCACAATAGTATTAAAAACTCTACTGTCGGCATAATTTTAATTATTCCTAACGTCTTGATCGGCAACAGGCATCGCCTTTTAAAGGCACGCACACCGCTCTCATGAAACGTCGCTCAACAGGTCTGTTGATGTTTTCCATCGATGTAAATCCTCACTGTGATAATGTGTCGGTCTCTTTACGTTTGACATCTGGGCCGCTTTAAAACCACACCTTTTTCACGTTTGTTACTTTCTGTTGCTAGGCAACTCATTTTTTTTAGACATCATGACAGACTTCCTGCTTTTATTTCAACGTGCATCATCACGATAGTATTAAAAACTCTATCGTCGGCCAAATTTGAATCATTCCTGCAACCCTGTTCAGCAACACCGCTCTCATGAAATGTCGCTCAACTGGTCTCTTGTTGTTTTCCATCGATGTTAATCACCCCTGTGATAATGTGTCGGTCTCCCATTTTTATGCAGATGACACAGACTATTAAGAATGGGACCAATTACCTCCCTGCTTGCCACTCAGCATCAAGGGTTGGAATTGGGGTGTGGAGGTTTCTCTCCTTGAGGTCCCTCGGACCACCAAACCTCGCCACACGAGCCCGGATCAGGGTTACAACACAATTGTTCGTCCTGCGGAGAAGTGTGAACCCTCAATTTCGGGTCTGGACTGCAGGCGGGCCAGGAAAGTACCCACACTTTTTTTACAAAGCCACGCTGTTGTAACACTTGCTGAATGTAGCTTGGCATTTTCTTGCTGGAATAAGCAGGGGGGTCCATGAAAAAGACGGCGCTTAGATGGCAGCATATGTTGCTCCAAAACCTGTATGTACCTTTCAGCATTAATGGTGCCTTCACAGATGTGTAAGTCACCCATGCCTTGGGCACTAATGCACCCCCATACCATCACACATGCTGGCTTTTCAACTTTGCGTCGATAACAGTCTGGATGGTTCGCTTCCCCTTTGGTCCGGATGACACCATTTCGAATATTTCCAAAAACAATTTGAAATGTGGACTCGTCAGACCACTTTGCATCAGTCCATCTTGGATGATTTTGGGCTTGTTTCTGGATGTTGTTGATAAATGGTTTTCACTTTTTCTCTGAACCTTTTGATGATATTATGGACCGTAGATTTTGTAATCCCTAAATTTCTTGCAATTGCACTTTGAGAAACGTTGTTCTTAAACTGTTTGACTATTTGCTCACGCAGTTGCGGACAAAGGGGTGTACCTCGCCCCATCCTTTCTTGTGAAAGACTGAGGAATTTTTGAGAAGCTGTGGCTTCACGGTGGCAGAGGGTTTAGTGCGTCTGCCTCACAATACGAAGGTCCTGCAGTCCTGGGTTCAAATCCAGGCTCAGGATCTTTCTGTGTGGAGTTTGCATGTTCACCCCGTGAATGCGTGGGTTCCCTCCGGGTACTCCGGCTTCCTCCCACCTCCAAAGACATGCACCTGGGGATAGGTTGATTGGCAACACTAAAAATTGGCCCCAGTGTGTGAATGTGAGTGTGAATGTTGTCTGTCTATCCGTGTTGGCCCTGCGATGAGGTGGCGACTTGTCCAGGGTGTACCCTGCCTTCCGCCCGATTGTAGCTGAGATAGGCGCCAGCGCCCCCCGCGACCCCGAAAGGGAATAAGCGGTAGAAAATGGATGGATGGATGTTCCCAATTAGCCTGCACACCTGTGGGATGTTCCAAATAAGTGTTTGATGAATATTCCTTTATCAGTATTTATTGCCACCTTTCCCAACTTCTTTGTCACGTGTTGTTGGCATCAAATTCTAAAGTTAATGATTATTTGCAAAACATTTTTTTTTATCACTTTGAACATCAAATACGTTGTCTTTGTACCATATTCAACTGAATATGGGTTGAAATGTGCAAATAATTGTATTCCGTTTATATTTACATCCAACACAATTTCCCAACTCAAATGGAAACGGGGTTTGTAACATCACAAAGAGAAAACCCCATAAAAATAGGTTACGTAAATACAAATATTACAAACAGGTTTTTTTTTTTGGGTATTTTCTCAAAAGTCGCACGTAGTTAAATAGTTTGTTTTGGTTGAGTAGTTCAGCGTTATGTAACCAAACATTATCTAACCGGAAATTGCCTAAATAGGCTTGATGAAACCATTCATACTAGGGTCGCTCATGTGTGCAGTACTACCACCACCCTGCAGGGAGCAACAGCGAGCCATGTGTGCGACAATGAAGCAGCAGTGGGGTGAGTAGAAGAAGACTACTCAATTCAACTTAAAATGTTTTTAACAACCCTAAAAAAAAGTCTAAATAAATCGCTAAAATCGGACTTTTAACAGCGATTCACAACGAAGTGTGAATGTTCTGCCTCGACCCAATGCCCTAAGTCATTGTTTCCCGTCGTACTTGCTGACTTTGTGACGTATTTCGTATTCGCGGTCATGTTTTTTTGCGTGAGTCACTCCGGCCATCAAAGCTCGTTTAATAAACTTAGCGCTAAATTTGACCATTAAAGGACAATAACGCCACACCTTAGGTTTAATTGTGGACAACGTTTCCTGTGGATTTGGCTTAATTCCTATTAGCATCAACATATGTAGTTTATTGTGTGAACGTATCAACTAGAGATGTCCGATAATGGGTTTTGCTGCCGATATTGTCCAACTCTTAATTACCGATTCCGATATCAACCGATATATACAGTTGTGGAATTAACACAATATTATGCCTCATTTTGTTGTGATGCCCCGCTGAATGCATTAAACCATGTAACAAGGTTTTACAAAATAAATCAACTCCAGTTATTATTGCATTATTTATTTTTTTTAACCTTCGTCTTGTGTTAGGGTCGGCACCGACCCGTTTTAGTTTTTAAATGCATAAAAACACCACATACATTTATTTTTTTGCATCAAAGCTTTTTGACTTTGTCAGGAACCTCTTTGTCAACAAAATAAAACATTTTAATTTTTGTTCACTAAATTATAAAATGCTCTGGTAGAAAGTATGCCCTTGGTGTTGTTAGGGTCGGTTTCGACCCAGTTATAAAAATAAGATGATAAAGCAATGATAAGAGCCAAAACTGAACACACTGACATTCAGCTCCTCTCCCAATCATGTGAGCTTTAGTGGATTCTCATCTTACCTTGTTATCCTGTACAAAAACAAACAAAAGACGGACACTAAAAGTGTCACTTTTTGCCACTCTGATTTAGTTTTTTTATTAGTTTTGGAACTAGTAATCTATTTCTCTTGGGTTCATTTGCTTGATTGGTTGTTGTTTGTTTGATGTTGGATTTCTGTTGCTGAAAAAAATACTTTTTAGCCTTTTTCTTGAAGTAAATATATATGGGTCGAAATTGACCCGTAACACCATAGATGTTTCTATAGTTAAAATTCTCAAAATGAAAAAATAAATAAAACACATTTATTTAAGAGATGTGTTCTAATACCCCTTAGTAATAGTTAGGTAACACAACAACCTTTTTTTTAATGTATATGATTCTTTTGAGGTTCGTTTTACCATTTCTCAAAAATTGAAATCGAGGGGTATACTGACAAAAAAAGGCCCAATGGCCCAAACCAAAAATATTAAAACCAATATTTTCAAGGATAAGGAAGCCTAACGAGGTAACCACGAGATGAGAAACAAATTGGATGATAGATAATTGTTTTTAGTGTATTTTACAGCTGATTTAAGACATGGGTCAAAACCAACCCGTTAACATAAGAGATGGTAACAGAAAGCTAATACAAGAGGAAGGTTAAACATGCCTCAAAACAACAGCTGCAAAAACAATGAAAGAACACAGCTTCAGTCCAGAGTATACTGGAGTAATAAAGTAAATAATAACATAGTCCTCCTTTAGTGCAAGACTGCCTGGTATACTGTATAACAGGAAATTATAAACTGGGCTCAATCATCCCTGCTCTAACGTATTTGTATGAGTAACAAAAAATGTCCTGCAAGCGAGTGGTGAGTGCTTGAAGTGGCCTCGCAGTCGGTCACAGCTTCTGAAATGCCGCTTTGAGACAAGGCACCTTGTTCAATGCAAGCTGCAAAATGTACGTCATGCACACCAAACTCCACCAAATTGTCCCTGACCGCAACGTGAGCTTTCGATCTGGGGTGGTTTTTGTGGTATTTTTGTTTTTTTTCTCGGCGGAGTCTTTAAGTGACAACTGTGTGGTACTACTTTATTTTTTCGCTGTTTGCTTTTCGCCCATCTTCCGCTTGTATTCATCGTGCATCTCCTTAGGATTCTTGAAGAGGTGGGAGATCAAATTGCTCGTATTAAAGGAAGACGTCCTGGTTCCTCCTTACATAAACAACTTTTCGCAGTCATTGGAAATAGCCATTTTTTTTTATCCGTCAGAGACACTTTAAAATAATCCCAAACCATAGACATGGTGTCGTTAGTCAGTCACCAAAGGAGCTCGCTTGTTAGCCACGGCTACAGCACCGGCAACAACACACTCTTGTTGTTGTTATGCTCCGCTTGCGGCGGTTTGATGAGGTCATCAAGCGTCGCCAGTAAACCTCTCATGCTGCAAGTCGTCAACTCCTGTGTTGTGTGGGGGAGAGGGGAGGGGCTGCTGACTGGGAGACGCATCTACTTTATACTCCCCCACCCCCCCCACACGTCCGTGTTTTACTAAATATGTACAGCGCCGTACAACGGCGTTTTACAAAGTCATTAATTGGAATTTTTGAAACCAATACCGATAATTTCCGATATTACATTTTAAAGCATTTATCGGCCGACGTTATCGGACATCTCTAGTATCAACACTAAACTTTCAATTTTTTTTAATGTAAAATACACTTTGGACGTTACACTTTTGTAAAGTTTATTTTGTGCTTATATTTTCTGTCGTACGAAACTTAAATGAGGGAGGAAGCATAAAGAAATAAAACTGAGGATGGAAAATAATTCAAAAGAAAGAACATTAACCATCTACACAACTTCTGGAGCTTCTGTTTCTTCATGCTGTTAACTATCTGTCCAGCTGCGCACGCTGGAAACAAGTAGCAAGGGCGGAATAATTACATTTTTTGACAGTGTAGTGTGAAAATCGATGTTTTTACTTCCCAATGAAGTAAACAAAGTTTTAAAGGAATATAACTTTTTGGCGAAACATCCATATTTCCATGTTTAGCCCTTGAACCCGCGACCATCTTCATTATGCAGTTAAACAGCCCTGTTCTAGTTGGTAGAATTGCGGGGATCGCTACTGAAATAGCGATATCAGATCAATTCGCTCTAATATCGATCCTTAATCGAAATATCGACACTTTTAATACTTTAGTTGAGGAGTGGCCAGACTTTTTACACTGAAAAGTCATATTGATGTTTTTATATTAAAAAAAACGCCACGAATAAAATATTGCGTCAGCTTTTTATTATTGGTGACAAAGTATATTATTATTAATTATCACTTGGAATATTTCAACTTTCTCTCATTACATACCGACTTGTTTGCTGTTTTTTTTTTGTATTAAATTGTTTTGGTTTTTATTCCCCCATGTAAGAATAGAATACAAATATTAATAATGACTGCATAACCCTGCCTGTAGAAAAATATTCTTGTCCTGTTACACATTTAACAGTCTGTATTATGGTTGTTGTCATTTTTCACACTAACATATACGTCGGTATTATTTTATTTTTAATTAACTAACTAAAATGTTTACAGATTTTAAACATATACAGTGGGGCAAAAAAGTATTTAGTCAGCCACCGATTGTGCAAGTTCACCCACTTAAAATGATGACAGAGGTCTGTAATTTTCATCATAGGTACACTTCAACTGTGAGAGACAGAATGTGAAAAAAAAAAAATCCAGGAATTCACATTGTAGGAATTTTATGGTGGAAAATAAGTAATTGGTCAACCATTCAAAGATTTTGGCTCAAAATCCCACGATACATGGCCTCCATTCATTCTTTCCTTAACACGGATCAATCGTCCTGTCCCCTTAGCAGAAAAACAGCCCCAAAGCATGCTGTTTCCACCCCCATGCTTCACAGTAGGTATGGTGTTCTTGGAATGCAACTCAGTATTCTTCTTCCTCCAAACACGACGCTTTGACTTTATACCTAAAAGTTCTATTTTGGTTTCATCTGACCACATGACATTCTCCCAATCCTCTGCTGTATCATCCATGTATCCATTTTGGTATAAACTCAACTCGTCGTGTTTGGAGGAAGAAGAATACTGAGTTGCATCCCAAGAACACCATACCTACTGTGAAGCATGGGGGTGGAAACATCATGCTTTGGGGCTGTTTTTCTGCTAAGGGGACAGGACGATCGATCCGTGTTAAGGAAAGAATCAATGGGGCCATGTATCGTGAGATTTTGAGCCAAAACCTCCGTCCATCAGTGAGAGCTTTCAATGGTTGACCAAATCCTTATTTTCCACCATAATTTACAAATAAATTCTTTAAAATTCCTACAATGTGAATTCCTGGATTTTTTTTTTCACATTCTGTCTCTCACAGTTGAAGTGTACCTAAGATGAAAATGACAGACCTCTGTCATCATTTTAAGTGGGAGAACTTGCACAATCGGTGGCTGACTAAATACTTTTTTGCCCCACTGTATTTTATTTTTGGAGAGAGATTATAGATCAGGGGTGTCTAAACTTCTTTTTTTTTTACCATGGACTGAAAATCCAAATATTATATAAATTTGATATTTATTTAAAGACAAAACATTTTGTTATTGGCGACCAAGTATATTTTTGATTAATTATTACTTTAAAAAATGTGATTTAAAAAAAAAAGTCTTACATGTTTACTTTTTTTTTTATATATACAAACTGTTAATATTTGAAAATACACCACTTTGAAAAATTTTTGCAGACAAGTTCGGTATATTTGCATAAAGTATCGGATCAGTATCGCCGTTACCAGCCTGAATTATAATAATAATTAACCCCGATACAATATCCCACCTTTATACCCTACTGTGCAATACTACCCTTCGAGTGCAATACGTGCGACACTGATTGTTATTTATTACTTCGGTACTCTTGTTTTGTTGTGTATATTGTACAGTATTTTGTATTTCTATAGTTTTTTGTATATTGCACAGGATTGCTTATTATTTTTATTGGATAGTAGTCCGTTTATTTCAATTGTTAGTTTTTCCTTTATTACCTCTTGTGTTATTTATTTTTTACCCCATATTTGTTCCCTGTATTGCACCTTAAGCTGGAGTTCTTATTCTCGTTATATGCAAATATAATGACAATAAAGTCCATTCTATTCTATTCTTTTCTATTCTGAATTGTACTTGGTATTGGATAGGAAAGAAAACCAGTGATATTGCACCTCACTGCTATTTATTTATTTTGTTTAATAAGCCTTTATTTATAAATTTCAACATTTACAAACAGTTGAAAATAATAATCAAATTAAATAAAAAACCGTACAAAACCGTAAAAAAACCCCAGCTCCAAGGGGTTGTAAATTCAAGGTAACCAAAATAGAATGCAATATGTACAGTGGGGCAAAAAAGTATTTAGTCAGCCACCGTTTGTGCAAGTTTTCCCTCTTAAAATGATGACAGAGGTCTGTAATTTTCATCATAGGTACACTTCAACTGTGAGAGACAGAATGTGAAAAAAAAATCCAGGAATTCACATTGTAGGAATTTTAAAGAATTTATTTGTAAATTATGGTGGAAAATAAGTATTTGGTCAACCATTCAAAGCTCTCACTGGCTCAAAATCTCACGATACATGGCCCCATTCATTCTTTCCTTAACACGGATCAATCGTCCTTTCCCCTTAGCAGAAAAACAGCCCCAAAGCATGATGTTTCCACCCCCATGCTTCACAGTAGGTATGGTGTTCTTGGGATGCAACTCAGTATTCTTCTTCCTCCAAACACGACGAGTAGAGTTTATACCAAAAAGTTCTATTTTGGTTTCATCTGACCACATGACATTCTCCCATGTGCTCTCCGGCAAACTTCAGAAGGGAGACACGTCCGGCACTGCAGGATTTGATTCCCTGTCGCCGTAGTGTGTTACTGATGGTAACCTTTGTTACTTTGGTCCCAGCTCTCTGCAGGTCATTCACCAGATCCCCCCGTGTGGTCCTGGGATTTTTGCTCACCATTCTCATGATCATTTTCACCCCACGGGATGAGATCATTGCTCCCACAGTTGATTTTTCCCAACAAGCTGCTTGCCTATTGTAGATTCACTCTTCCCAGTCTGGTGCAGGTCTACAATTCTTTTCTTGGTGTCCTTCGACAGCTCTTTGGTCTTGGCCATAGTGGAGTTTGGAGTCTGACTGTTTGAGGCTGTGGACAGGTGTCTTTTATACAGATAACAGGTTCAAACAAGTGCCATTAATACAGGTAACGAGTGGAAGACAGAAGAGCTTCTTAAAGAAGAAGTTACAGGTCTGTGAGAGCCAGAGATCTTCATTGTTTGAAGTGACCAAATACTTATTTTCCACCATAATTTACAAATAAATTATTTAAAATTCCTACAATGTGAATTCCTGGATTTTATTTTTTCACATTCTGTCTCTCACAGTTGAAGTGTACCTATGATGAAAATTACAGACCTCTGTCATCATTTTAAGTGGGAGAACTTGCACAATCGGTGGCTGACTAAATACTTTTTTGCCCCACTGTATGTGTGTATATATATATATATATATATATATATATATATATATATATATATATATACACACAGGACTGTCTCAGAAAATTAGAATATTGTGATGAAGTCCTTTTATTTTCTGTAATGCAACTAAAACAGGAAAATGTCATACATTCTGGATTCATTACACATCAACTAAAATATTGCAAGCCTTTTATCATTTTAATATTGCTGATTATGGCATACAGCTTAAGAAAACTCAAAAATCCTATCTCAAAAATTGTGAATATTTTCTCAGACCAAGTTAAAAAAAAAAGATTTATAACAGCAAAACAAAATCAAACATTTGAAAATGTCAATTAATGCACTCAGTACTTGTTTGGGAATCCTTTTGCACGGATTACTGCATCAATGCGGCGTGGCATGGAGGCAATCGGGCTGTGGCATTGCTTAGGTGTTATGGATGCCCAGGATGCTTCAATAGCGGCCTTCAGCTCATTTGCATCATTGGGTCCGGTGTCTTTCAGCTTCTTCTTCACAATACCCCACAAATTCTCTATGGGGTTTAGGTCAGGGGAGATGGCAGGCCAATGGAGAACAGTAATGCCATGGTCAGTACACCAGTTACTGCAGGTTTTGGCACTGTGAGCAGGTGCCAGATCATGCTGGAAAATTAAGTCATCATCTCCATAGAGCTTTACAACAGATGTAAGCATATACACAGCTGCATTGACTCTGGACTTGATGAAACACAGTGGACCAAAACCAGCAGCTGACATGGCTCCCCAAACCATTGCTGACTGAGGGAACTTCCGTTGTGTAGAGTTCAGGAGTGGCTTGACCATGGGAATACGGCTATTGAAGCTGTATCTGTTGAAAAACTCTGGAGTCGATGATTTAATTTTCCAGCATGATCTGGCAACTGTTCATGGTGCCAAAACCAGCAGTAACTGGTGTACTGACCATGGCATTACTGTCCTCCATTGTCCTGCCAACTCCCCTGACCTGAACCTCATAGAGAATTTGTAGGTTATTGTGAAGAAGAAGCTGAAAGACACCAGGCCCAATAATGCAAATGAGCTGAAGGCCGCTATTGAAGCATCCTGGGCATCCATAACATCTCAGCAATGCCACAGGCCGATTTCCTCCATGCCACGCCGTATTGATGCAGTAATCCGTGCAAAAGGATTCCCAACCAATTACTGAGTGCATTAATTGACATTGATTTTGTTTTGCTGTTATAAATCTTTTTTTTTTTGTACTTGGTCTGAGGAAATATTCAAATTTTTTGAGATAGGATTTTTGAGTTTTCTTAAGCTGTATGCCATAATCAGCAATATTAAAATTAATAAAAGGCTTGCAATATTTCAGTTGATGTGTGATGAATCCAGAATGTATGACATTTCCATGTTTTTAGTTGCATTACAGAAAATAAAGGACTTTATTACAATATTCTAATTTTCTGAGACAGTCTTGTATATGTGTGTGTGTGTGTGTGTGTGTGTGTGTGTGTTGCATTCTACTTTAGTTACCTTGTATATATTGCATTCTATTTAGTGACCTTGTGTATGTATATATATATATATATATATATATATATATATATATATTAGGGGTGGGCAAATTAGTGCGTTAATTACAAGTTAACTCATCAATCTATTAACGCCGACAATTATTTTATCGCACATTTGCGTGTGGTATTTACATGCTTTTATTTTGTTAACGCCTTTTCTTAACAAGATGGCGTCGCCCGGCGTGGAGGGGCTCTTGGTAAAGATGGAACATTTGGCAAAAATACCGGACAATTCTGCAAATTTCATGGCTGGCTTACAGTGTGGTCACTCCGGGATCACTTACGACCGCCAGAAAATTCTGAATGTGGATCGATCGGGCCATTTTGGACTGAATGACGCGTGCTTGCTAGACCGGCTAGCTAGCATGGGAATACTTTGCTGGCTACATCCAGCGGCCTGTGAAGCAGCGGAGTATATGTGTTGTCTGTCTTTTTATCAATAATGCAGACGAGGAGTGTTGGCTGAGTTCTTAACGTTTGCTTTCAGAGCGTGCATATCACAACATACAAGATGCCGTCATGGCGACACAACCTATACCGGGCTACCGCGCATGCTCGTCACTCCTGTTGCATGCTGGGTAGGGTAGTTCTTTTATTCTCTGGCTCATAACATCACAATATAGTACCATGTATATGATGCGTTCAGTTTATCAAAGCACCAAGCAAACAATCGGAAAATTCCCATCATATCAATTCCTAGATATGGTCATAATTATTTTAAGTACACTACGCAGAATAAACACAACATTATTAATATTGCTACTACGGATAATTTGATCAAAAATTCCCTAAAACAGCCCACTACCTATAATCTAGTTTTTTTAAACATAAGATCCCTGATAAAAAAAAAATGTTTCTGCTGTTACCTCAGAAATTGCCTGTTCAGATTTTATGATTGTGGCTCAGAGATTTGTATGTAGATTATATTTATTTTCCATAACAAACAGGATAACTTAAATACCCTGGCAGTGGCAATAAGCTTAAATGTTTGTATTTACATCTTTTGAGTTGATTTTCATAAAATATGCTATTTAACTGCTACTGTTTAACAAGGACTGATTTAAATTGTGTTTGCACAACAAATGTTTTGGCGCTTTTGTTCATGTGGGAGAATATTCCAATAAAGGTGCACTACACGCTACTTTTGAATTCATTATTGGGCTTTGCGTATACAATGCAGTTAATTGCGATTAATCAGAGAAATAGTGCGATTAACTTCGATTAAAATTTGTAATCATTACCCAGCCCTAATATATATATATTTATTTATTAGTGTGTGTGTGTGTGTGCTGCATTCTACTTTAGTTACCATGTATATATTGCATTCTATTTTAGTGACCTTGTGTATATATGTATATGTGTGTATATATATATATATATATAACTGTGATTTTTTTTTTTTTACAAGAATACATGTTTAAAAAATGTTTTTTCTTCCATCTTTATGCAATCAGAAGGAGCGTTTCCAACCTGTAAAATGTTTCTTTTTAAAAGTTTCATTATAAATATCATATAAAATAACACATTGCCAGAATAAGTTTGAATCGAGAATCAATTCTAAATCGAATCAATCAAAGAAATCATGTTTTTCTGCCATCTTTATGCAATCAGAAGGTAATGTTTTAACCTGTAACATGTTTTTAAAAAAGGCTCATCATAAATATTATACTATATATATATATATATATATATATATATATATATATACATATATATATATTAGTGTGTGTGTCTGCTGCATTCTACTTTAGTTACCATGTATATATTGCATTCTATTTTAGTGACCTTGTGTATGTATGTGTGTGTGTGTGTATATATATATATATATATATATATATATATATATATATATATATATATATATATATATATATATATATATATATATATATATATATATATATATATATATATATATATATATATATATATATATATATATATATATATATATATATATGTGTGTGTGTGTGTGTATATGTGTATATATGTATATGTGTGTGTATATATTTATGTATATGTATAGATATATGGTAAACAAACTGCAAAACCATAGGCTCACTCAATTGCAGTAAATAACTTAAATCTGGAACACAGCATCATAATTTTCACAGTTTTTTGGTTGTTAAAGTTAGAGAGTTTTTTAATGTAGAGTTCTAAATCTTTTTTTAAAGGCACAAAAAACAGTTCGGGTATTGAGAAACTTACATTTATGAATATAAAACTTAGCCAATAGTACTGCTATTTTTTTAGTAATGTATTTTTTATTTATTTGTTTGTCCCCATTTGCGTTCCAAAACTTTACAACTTCCGGGCTGAAGTTCATCTCCGCCTCCACTTCGTGTTTTTCCGGAAAAGGGGGCGTGTCCTGTGACGTCACCCCGGCAAGCCGACGCTGTCAGGATCGCTGTGAGGAGGAGGAGGAGGAGGAGAGAACACTTGTTGCCGATCGGGCACAAGAAGAATAACTAAGAGAAGTTTCCCGGGAGAAAAGAACAAAAAAAACAAAAAAAAAACACGCGTGGGATTAAGCGTCTCTCACGTGGCGCGAGCACGTGCACTTTCACTTTTACTCTTCAACCTTGGCGGCAAGATCCCCACCTTTCCCTCTGGATCAGCAAAGAGAAAAAGTGGCAGGTTGGTGAAAAGTACACAGGTTCGAGTCCGGTTCGCGGTCGTCATCAGTCGAGCCGGTTCCACTTCCACCTTTCGTGCTTGCGTGGACGTGACAGATAACGAGGAGCTGGTGGAACTGGTGGAGACGCGCGTTCACTTTGATCACTCTCCCGTTCTGTGGGGCGTCCACGGGCGTCACGTTTGGCGGACGCGGTCGGCTCGAGATGAAACAGGGATTGCGCAATGTCACGTGACGTGCATGTCAACATTATGTTTACATCAGTGGTTCTTCACCTGGGTTCGATCGAACCCTTGGGGGTTAGGCGAGTCGGGCTCAGGGCTTCGGCACACCCGACTCATGGTGTGAATAAAAACTTCTCCCTGTCGGTGTATTAGTGAAGTGAAATATATTTATATAGCGCTTTTCTCTAGTGACTGAAAGCACTTTACATAGTGAAACCCAATATCTAAGTTACATTCAAACCAGTGTGGGTGGCACCGGGAGCAGGGGGGTAAAGTGTCTTGCCCAAGGACACAACGGCAGTGACTAGGATGGCGGATGCGGGAATCGAACCTAAACCGCCCCTAAACGCAGAAGTCAGACTGATTTGCGGGTGTGTCATTTGTTGTGAGTTTCGGTTTTGCACCAGTAAAAAACATGGTAATACTTTCGGAAGGGAACATTAATTAGTTGCGTATTAACATGCAAATTAGTAACATAGTGGCTCTTAACTAAATACCCATTAATGCCTTATTCAGCATGGGCTTATTATAACCCGAACCAAATAACTCCGTGTAATTTCATTTGGCCCTTGAGGCATTATGAAATTAACAATAGAGCTGGCCCGCATTCACTGCTAATACTCATGCTTGCCAACGCTCCCGATGTTCCCGGACTCCCAAATTTCAGTGCCGCTCCCGAAAACCTCTCGGGGCAACCATTCTCCCGTATTTCACCTGATTTCCACCCGGACGACAATACTGGCACTGCCTTTAGCGTCCTCTACAACCTTTACAACCTGTCGTCAAGTCCGTTTTTCCTACATAGAAATAGCGGGCCAACCCAGTCACATAATGTATGCGGTTTTTACACAAACACACAAGTGAATGCAAGGCATTCTTGTTCAAAAGCCATACAGGTCACACTGAGGGTGGCCGTATAAACAACTTTAACACTGTTACAAATAAGTGCCACACTTTGAGCCCACACCAAACAAGAATAACAAACACATTTTGGGAGAACATCTGCACCGTAACACAACAGAACAAATACCCAGAACCCCTTGCAGCACTAACTCTTCTCTTGCTCCTTCAATACTTGAATGTTTGATTAATTTATTATTGTTATTTTATTTGCAAATTCATTATTAGCCTGTGATTTTTTATTTTTTATTTTTATATATTTACCTCAGAGGGCTGCAAATAGAAAAGAGGCATTCAATTTTTATTTAAATTGTATTTGATGTGCAATTGATATTTTTTTTTATTATTGTTATTATTTTTATTATTTAAAACTCGATTTTACATGTCACTTTAAAGTTATATAAGCCTTGCATGTTCAATATTCAATGCAAAACTTGTTTGGGTCCCTATTAAAAGGTTCATTTGTTCAACCTTGGCCCGTGGCTTTGTTCGGTTATAAATTTTGGCCCCTGCTCTAAATTAAGTCTTTGTTCCTTAGAACAGTGGTTCTTGGGGTACTTGATGGTATGCCAAGGGGTACGTAAGATATTTTTTTTAAATATTCTAAAAATTGCAACAATTCAAAAATCCTTTATCAATATATTTATTGAATAATACTTCAACAAAATATGAATGTAAGTTCAAAGACTTTGAAAAAAAATACAACAATGCAATATTCAGTGTTGACAGCTAGATTTTTTGTGGACATGTTCCATAAATACTGATGATAAAGATTTCTTTTTTTGTGAAGAAATGTTTCGAATGAAGTTGATGAATCTCTATTACAATCCCCAAAGAGGGCACTTTAAGTGAATGATTACTTCTACGTGTCGAAATCTTTGTTTATATTTGAATCACTTTTTTATTTTTCAACAAGTTTTTAGTTGTTTTTTTTCCAAATAGTTCAAGAGAGACCAGTAGAAATGAGCAATATTTTGCACCGTAATACAATTTAATAAATCAGAAACTGACGACATAGTGCTGTATTTTACTTCTTTATCTCTTTTCTTCAACCAAAAATGCTTTGCTCTGATTAGGGGGTACTTGAATTAAAAAAAATGTTCACAGGCTGCCTTAGAATATGTTCCCCGAGTGTCCAAAAGAACTCTAAATTAAATATTTGTTACTTAAAATATGTTCCCCTTCCTAAAGTGTTACCAAAAACATATAACTTTGTCTTGAATTTGAAAAACAAGAAGGGTTCGGTGAATGCGCATTTGAAACTGGTGGGGTTTGGTACCACCGACAAGGTTGAGAACCACTGGTTTACATGCAATGTGAATGAAATGTCCTCATGTTATATTATTATTATTCAACATGTCCGGCAAAGCAGAGTTGTTGTGACCTTTCCATTTGACGAAATTGGAGAGAATTCGAGCATGTTGTTCCTCGAGTCTGCAAATGATTCGGTGGGAAACCGTTGTGACCTTTGACCGGCTTGATGCGTCCACCCGTGTCCAAAAGGCGTTGAGTTGTGTGTGTGTGTGTGTGTGTGTGTGTGTGTGTGAGAAGGAGAAGGGAGCCGACACATGGTTGTTTAAAATGCAGTGGGACCTCCATTGCCGGACTTGATTGGTTGTTAACACGGTTGGTAAACGCGGAAAGGTGCATAGTAAAGTGGAGTTCTGTGGAAGAATCAATGTACACTTGAAGCGTTGGTTCTAGCCTCTACTAAAGTCCTGGTTTTAGTAAAAAAACTGCACCTTCCACAACGTTATTATATTTATATATATGTATTATATATTTATTTATTTGTAGGCACTGCGATGAGGTGGCGACTTGTCCAGGGTGTACAACGCCTTCCACTCGAGGGTGCATAGTAAAGTAGAGTTCTCTGGAAGAATCTATGGACAGTTGAAGCGTTGGTTCTAGCCTCGACTAAAGTCCTGGTTTTAGTAAAAAACTGCACCTTCCACAACGTTATTATATATATATATATATATATATATATATATATATATATATATATATATATATATATATATATATATATATATATATATATATATATATATATATATATATATATAATATATATATATATAATATATATATAATATATATAGGCCCTGCGATGAGATTGCGACTTGTCCAGGGTGTACGCCGCCTTCCACCCGATTGTAGCTGAGATAGGCGCCAGCGACCCCAAAAGGGAATAAGCGGTAGAAAATGGATGGATGGATATATATATATATATATATATGTGTGTGTATAGATATACATCTATATGTATATTTACACATATGTACTGTATATACACGCATGCATGTATGTATATAGATATGTACACATGTATATACACTCGTACACATATATGTATGCATACTACATACATATAAAAATGCCTATATGTGTGTGTGTGTGTGTGTGTGTGTATATATGTGTGTGTATATATATACACATATGTATACACACACATATATATATATATATATATGTATGTGTATGTATATATATATATATATATATATATGTATATATATACACACATATATATACACACACATATATATATATATACACATATATATGTGTGTGGATATATATATACATACATACATACATATATAGATATATATATATATATATACTGTACATACATATACATCTATATATACACACACACACAGATACATATATACATACATATATATATATACACACATAAATATATATATATATATATATTTATATATATATATATATATATATATATATATATATATATATATATATATATATGTGTGTGTGTGTATATAATTATGTATATATATATATATGTGTGTATATATATATGTATGTATGTGTGTGTATATATATATACATTTATATACATATATATATATGTATATATGTATACATATATGTGAATATGTATATATGTGTGTGTGTGTATATATACATATATATGTGTATGTATGTGTATATATATGTACTATATATATATATATATCCATCCATTTCTACCGCTTATTCCCTTTCGGGGTCGCGGGGGGCGCTGGCGCCTAACTCAGCTACAATCGGGCGGAAGGCAGGGTACACCCTGGACATATATATATATATATATATATATATATATATATATATTAGGGCTGCAACCAACGATTAATTTGATAAACGATTACTCCGTCGATTATTACTTTGATTAATCGATTAAGAATCGGATAAAAAAGACAAACTACATTTTATCCTTTCCAATACTTTATTTATAAAAGATGCATACTGGCACCATGTCCTTTGGACTTGCCAAATATAACAATAACAAGGCAAGTGTTAGAAAAATGTTTTTTTTTTTTTTATAAAGTGCACAATTGTCATGCACAAAAGCAATAATTTTGCTTAGGGGAATTTCAAACCTGCTTACTACTTATTCCAACCATTCTGCAATGTTGGATGCTGAATGTCTTTCCTCTAGTGGCGTGGTCGTAAGGCCGATTGACTTCATGTTCCATTTGTCTCCAATGTAGTGGCATGTATTGCCGAGGTAGGCTTCAGTAGCTGCACTAGTCCACACATTAGTGGGTGGCTTTAATGTCAGTTTACACAGCTTGAAATGTCTGTTCATACTTCCTCTCCTTCAGTTTGGTAAAATGGGTCCTCGAGGGAAGAGTGTAACCAGGGTTGAGGACGTAAGTCATTTTTCTGAAACCGTCATCCTCCACCATTGATAGTCGCCTCATGTCAGTTAGCAACATATTCAGGATAGCATCAGTCAATGCAGCCGCTGGCTTTGGTGTGCACACCTTCCTTTGTACGAAGTCGCTAATGCTGGCTTGTTTCTTTCTGAAATGAGAGAAACCACATCGTGAACGTACATAGTAGCATCATTTACATGTAACTCAATACAGATTTAGTTGATTTATTTAATAATTTCTGATGTAAAAGGCACATTTTTTCATGTCATGGTCACTGCTGCCTAGTTTTTCTTGCTATATTGTTATTTTTGCTGTTATATTTTTATCCTTATGTTGCTTTTTTATTTTTATTCTTGTAATATTAAAAAAAAAAATTTTTTTTTTCATTTAAACCCCCGTTATTTACTTTTTGAATTCGATGTAATAATGAATAATTTCTGATGTAAAAGGCACATTTTTTCATGTCATGGTCACTGCTGCCTAGTTTTTCTTGCTATATTGTTATTTTTACTGTTATATTTTTATCCTTATGTTGCTTTTTTATTTTTATTCTTGTAATATTAAAAAAAATAAAAATTTTTTTCATTTAAACCCCCGTTATTTACTTTTTGAATTCGATGTAATAATTAATAATTTCTGATGTAAAAGGCACATTTTTTCATGTCATGGTCACTGCTGCCTAGTTTTTCTTGCTATATTATTTTTACTGTTATATTTTTATCCTTATGTTACTTTTTTATTTTTTATTCTTGTAATATTAAAAAAAAATATTTTTTTTTTCATTTAAACCCCCGTTATTTACTTTTTAAATTCGATGTAATAATTAATAATTTCTGATGTAAAAGGCACATTTTTTCATGTCATGGTCACTGCTGCCTAGTTTTTCTTGCTATATTGTTATTTTTGCTGTTATATTTGTATCCTTATGTTGCTTTTTTATTTTTATTCTTGTAATATTAAAAAAAATATATATTTTTTTCATTTAAACCCCCGTTATTTACTTTTTGAATTCGATGTAATAATTAATAATTTCTGATGTAAAAGGCACATTTTTTCATGTCATGGTCACTGCTGCCTAGTTTTTCTTGCTATATTGTTATTTTTGCTGTTATATTTTTATCCTTATGTTACTTTTTTATTTTTATTCTTGTAATATTAAAAAAAATATTTTTTTTTTCATTTAAACCCCCGTTATTTACTTTTTGAATTCGATGTAATAATTAATAATTTCTGATGTAAAAGGCACATTTTTTCATGTCATGGTCACTGCTGCCTAGTTTTTCTTGCTATATTGTTATTTTTACTGTTATATTTTTATCCTTATGTTACTTTTTTATTTTTATTCTTGTAATATTAAAAAAAAAAAAAAAAAAATTCATTTAAACCCCCGTTATTTACTTTTTAAATTCGAGGTCAATTCTGTACATTGCTGGTGGAATTTAAATGTTCCTGAGGAAACTCCCTGAGGGAATCAATAAAAGTACCATCTATCTATCTATCTATCTATCTATCTATCTATCTATCTATCTATCTATCTATCTATCTATCTATCTATCTATCTATCTATCTATCTATCTATCTATCTATCTATCTATCTATCTATCTATCTATCTATCTATCTACCTAATTACACCACCACATAAAAAAAAAAAAGCTAAATGGACATTGGGGATGCAGCATACAACAATAATAACACAGAAATGTAACTCATCAGATCAGAACTGAATCAGATATTATAAACGTTTCTGTTGTGAAAAATAAAGGATTAATTTTAGGCTGCCTGTGAATAATAGCATGAAATATTGCAGCACTTTAATAACGTTTATATTACTTAAGTGTCACTCAAATATTATATAGCTTTATTGGGTCCGGCTACATTGATCCATTATGAAACCAACCTGAGATATTTCTGTCCGTTTATTGCAGGGGTGTCAAACTCAAACACAGAGTGGGCCAAAATTTAAAAGGTTGAACAAATTAACCTTTTAATAGGGACCCAAACAAGTTTTGCAATGAATATTGAACAAGCAGGGCTTATATGACTTTATAGTGACATGCAAAATCGAGTTTCAAATAATAATACTTGAAAAACATCAATGGCGTATCAAATAAAATTGAGATAAAAATTGAATGCCTCTTTTCTATCTGCAGCCTTCCGAGGTAAATATCCAAATAAACTTTTTCCACAGGCTAATAATACATTTGAAAATAAAATAACAATAATGAATGAATCAAACATTCAAGCCTTGAAGTAGCAAGAGAAAGTGCATGAATAAATTAATTATTGCTCAGTTTGCTACACTGATTTGCTTGAACAATGAATATGGAACAAACAACGCTTATATAACTTAATAGTGCAAAATCAACTGTATATTAAATAAAATCTAAATAAAAAATTGAATGCCTCTTTTCTATATGCAGCCTTCTGAGGTAAATATCAACATTAACTTTTTCCACAGGCTAATACAGTTGAAAATAAAATAACAAAGAGGTGAGCGGGGTTTGGTGGTAGCGGGGGGTGTATATTGTAGCATCCCGGTAGAGTTAGTGCTGCAAGGGGTTCTGGGTCTTTGTTCTGTCGTGTTTATGTTCTGTTACGGTGTGGATGTTCTCCCGAAATGTGTTGGTCCTTCTTGTTTGGTGTGGGTTCACAGTGTGGCGCATATTTGTAACCGTGTAAAGTGTTTATGCGGCCACCCTCCGTGTGATCGGAATGGCTGTTGACCAAGTATGCGTTGCATTCACTTATGTGTGTGTAGAAGCCGCGTTTATCATGTGACAGGGGCCGGCACGCTGTTTGAACGGAGGAAAAACGGACGTGACGACTGGTTGTAGAGAATGCTAGAGGCAGTGCCTTAACACACCCAATATTGTTGTCCGGCTAGAAATCGGGAGAAATTCGGGAGAATGGTCGCCCCAGGAGACTTTCGAGAGGGGCACTGAAAATCGGGAGGGTTGGCAAGTATGAGTATTAGTGGTGAATGCGGTGTTATCATACCGGCGGGCCAGCTCTGATGTTAATTTAGTATTGCCTCAGGGGCCAAATGAAATTACACGGAGGGCCAAATTTGGCCCGCGGGCCAGAGTTTGACACCCATGGTTTATTGCCTTAAAAAAAATCTCCTCGTTAACAACATATTAAAAACACACAAAGACGGACAAAACGGATCAATGTACTCGGACTATGGACTTAAAAAGTTACATAGCGTGAGTTTTTCTCTTCATCCATGGATCCAACATGCTTCCTCTTTGCGGAGCAAAGCCCACCTTTTGCTGATAAAAAACGGAGGCTAAGTAGCTAAAACTGTAACTCAAAGCGGTTGTCTAACAACCTGAAGCTATGCAGCGAGACTGCGGGAGTTTGGACACTTTTCAAGCATTTCTGATCGCACAAAGTGATCTCTAAGACAGGCTGATCCTTCATCAGCTTGCGTCCCGGTAGTGCCTTCCCTTTCGCTGTGATAACGATACACTCTGGCATATTTTCCAGTCTCTTTGCGGAACAAAGCCCAGCTTTTGCTGATAAAAAACGGAGGCTAAGTAGCTAAAACTCTAACTCAAAGCGGTTGTCTAAAAACCTGAAGCTATGCAGCGGGACTGCGGGAGTTTGGACACTTTTCAAGCATTTCTGATCGCACAAAGTGATCTCTAAGACAGGCTGATCCTTCATCAGCTTGCGTCCCGGTAGTGCCTTCCCTTTCGCTGTGATAACGATACACTCTGGCATATTTTCCGGTCTCTTTGCAGAGCAAAGCCCACCTTTTGCTGATAAAAAACGGAGGCTAAGTAGCTAAAACTGTAACTCAAAGCGGTTGTCTAACAACCTGAAGCTATGCAGCGAGACTGCGGGAGTTTGGACACTTTTCAAGCATTTCTGATCGCACAAAGTGATCTCTAAGACAGGCTGATCCTTCATCGGCTTGCGTCCCGGTAGTGCCTTCCCCTTCGCTGTGATAATGTTCCGCTCTGGCATATTTTCCGGTCTCTTTGCGGAACAAAGCCCACCTTTTGCTGATAAAAACCAGAGGCTAACTAGCTAAAACTAACTCAAAGCGGTCGTCTAGCAACCTGAAGCTATGCAGCGGGACTGCGGGAGTTTGGACGCGTTTCAAGCGTTTCTGATCACACAAAGTGATCTCTAAGACAGGCCGACCGGTGTGAGGTGATCCTTCATCGGCTTGTGTCCCGGTAGTGCCTTCCCCTTCGCTGTGATAAAGATCCGCTCTGGCATATTTTTCGGTCTCTTTGTGGAACAAAGCCCACTTTTCGCTGATAAAAACCGGAGGCTGACTAGCTAAAACTCTAACTCAAAGCGGTTGTCCAGCAGACTGAAGCTATGCAGCAAGACTGTGTGAGTTAGGACACTTTTCAAGCGTTTCTGATCGCACAAAGTGATCTCTAAGACATGCTGATCCTTCATCAGCTTGCGTCCTGGTAGTGCCTTCCCTTTCGCTGTGATAACGATACACTCTGGCATATTTTCCGGTCTCTTTGCAGAGCAAAGCCCACCTTTTGCTGATAAAAAACGGAGGCTAAGTAGCTAAAACTCTAACTCAAAGCGGTTGTCTAACAACCTGAAGCTATGCAGCGAGACTGCGGGAGTTTGGACACTTTTCAAGCATTTCTGATCGCACAAAGTGATCTCTAAGACAGGCTGATCCTTCATCGGCTTGCGTCCCGGTAGTGCCTTCCCCTTCGCTGTGATAATGTTCCGCTCTGGCATATTTTCGGTCTCTTTGCGGAACAAAGCCCACCTTCTGCTGATAAAAACCAGGGGCTAACTAGCTAAAACTAACTCAAAGCGGTTGTCTAGCAACCTGAAGCTATGCAGCGGGACTGCGGGAGTTTGGACGCTTTTCAAGCATTTCTGATCGCACAAAGTAATCTCTAAGACAGGCTGTTGAAATAAACTTGTCGGAAATGGGATAATCAACCAATTTTACTGGTTGATGTCTTCTTTAGTGATTGGTCTGGTGCTCGAGTGGCAGGTGTCGGGTCTGTGGGTTTGCAAGCACCTTCGAGTCGCCGTGTTTTGAATTCCAGTCCAATCTTGTGCCGCAGCCGCCAATGACTTCATCATTTGGACTATGTGCTTGGCGGAGAGGGAGGGCGGAGTCTAGCGAGGCGAGGAAGTGGAGCAGCGCGGCGGCCTTGAGGCCGCCGGGAATAACTGGCTGCGGAGGAGTGGAGGACGGAGGAAGGAGGAAAGTCCTGCGGCGGCCACAAATAAGCACATCCTCTCCCGCCGTTTGAAAGACATTCCAGCGAAACATGGCCGAGGTCACCATGCTCGACTTTTCCTGGTTGCCTCCCGCAGAAGGTGGCGACACTCGCACGCCCTCACCAGGCAAAGCGGGGCTACGTGTCAAGAGCCCTGTTGATTTTGAAAGAGATGGGATGTTAGATGTAGCAAGTCCCCGACTGGTGGTTTCTTCTATGGCGGGTTTATCTGGAACAGTCCTCAAAATATTCCATGTTCCACGTTGTTACTCGACGTCAAGAACCCTATTGCTTTTGAATAATCCAACACCAGGTGGCTGACATAGTAGCTGGGGTCAAAGTTCCATCTGTGACGTGTTTGCCGTCTCTTGTTTTTACCAGGCCCTGAATGTCAAGGTCACTATTCGTTTTTAAACAGCCTAGGGATTTTTCTTGGCATTGTTCAAGCTGTTTGGGTTTATGTCGAGAACCCTGTTTGTTTTGATCTCTTTGGTTCCATCTCAAGAACTCATGTTTTTTTAACCCTTTGTCTCTATTCTAAACCTTTTGCTTTTATCTCAAGAATATTGTTAGTTTTGAGCTCTTTGGTTCTGAAATTTGGAATTTTATCTCAAGAACCCTGCTTTTTTTGAGTTTTTGGTTTCATGTGAAGCACCCTGTTGGTTTTGAGATTTTTTGTTCCATCTCGAGAACCCCTTTTGTTTTTAAGCTATTTGTTTCCGAAATGTTTGGCTCCATTACTTGTTTGTCTTTGTGTGCTCAAGTTTAAAATATTTTGGTTGTACGTCAAGAAGCCTGTTGTTTTTTAGCTCTTTGCTTCCGCCTTGAGCGCTTTTTTTTTTTTTTTTTTTAAACCTTTGGCTCTTCTGAACTTTTTGCTTCTATCTCAAGAACACTGTTAGTTTTTAGCTCTTTGGCTCTGAACTTTTTGATTCTATCTCAAGAATCCTGCTTGTTTGCTTCTATCTCAAGAACACTGTTAGTTTTGAGCTCTTTGGTTCTGAACTTTTTGATTCTATCTCAAGAACCCTGCTTGGTTTGAGTTTTTTGTTTCAAGTGAAGAACCCTGTTGGTTTTGAGATTTTTTGTTCCATCTCGACAACCTTTTGGTTTAAAGCGATTTGGTTCTGAAATGTTTGCCTCCATCTCCTGTTTGTTTTTGTGTGTTTTGGTTGTAAAATATTTTGGTTATATGTCGAGATTCCTGTTTCTTTTGAGCTGGTTGGTTCCATCTCAAGAACCCATTTGTTTTTAAGCTATTTGTTTCCGAAATGTTTGGCTCCATTACTTGTTTGTCTTTGTGTGCTTAAGTTATAAAATATTTTGGTTGTATGTCAAGAACCCTGTTATTTTTTAGCTCTTTGCTTCCGCCTTGAGGTCTTTTTTTTTTTTTTTTTAAACATTTGGCTCTTCTGAACTTTTTGCTTCCATCTCAAGAACACTGTTAGTTTTTAGCTCTTTGGCTCTGAACTTTTTGATTCTATCTCAAGAATCCTGCTTGTTTGCTTCTATCTCAAGAACACTGTTAGTTTTGAGCTCTTTGGTTCTGAACTTTTTGATTCCATCTCAAGAACCCTGCTTGGTTTGAGTTTTTGGTTTCAAGTGAAGAACCCTGTTGGTTCTGAGATGTTTTGTTCCATCTCGAGAACCTTTTGTTTTAAAGCTATTTGGTTCTGAAAAGTTTGCCTCCATCTCCTTTTTGTTTTTGTGTGTTTTGGTTGTAAAATATGTTGGTTATATGTCGAGATTCCTGTTTCTTTGGAGCTGGTTGGTTCCATCTCAAGAACCCCTTTTGTTTTCAAGCAATTTGTTTCCGAAATGTTTGGCTCCATTACTTGTTTGTCTTTGTGTGCTTAAGTTTAAAATATTTTGGTTGTACGTCAAGAAGCCTGTTGTTTTTTAGCTCTTTGCTTCCGCCTCGAGCTCTTTTTTTTTTTTTTTTTTTTTTTTAAACCTTTGGCTCTTTTGAACTTTTTGCTTCTATCTCAAGAACACTGTTAGTTTTTAGCTCTTTGGCTCTGAACTTTTTGATTCTATCTCAAGAACACTGTTAGTTTTGAGCTCTTTGGTTCTGAACTTTTTGATTCTATCTCAAGAACCCTGCTTGGTTTGAGTTTTTTGTTTCAAGTGAAGAAACCTGTTGGTTTTGAGATTTTTTGTTCCATCTGGAGAACCTTTTGGTTTAAAGCTATTTGGTTCTGAAAAGTTTGCCTCCATCTCCGTTTTGTTTTTGTGTGTTTTGGTTGTAAAATATGTTGGTTACATGTTAAGATTCCTGTTTCTTTTGAGCTGGTTGGTTCCATCTCAAGAACCCCTTTTGTTTTTAAGCTATTTGTTTCCAAAATGTTTGGCTCCATTACTTGTTTGTCTTTGTGTGCTTAAGTTTAAAATATTTTGGTTGTACGTCAAGAAGCCTGTTATTTTTTAGCTCTTTGCTTCCGCCTCGAGGTCTTTTTTTTTTTTTTTAACCTTTGGCTCTTCTGAACTTTTTGCTTCTATCTCAAGAACACTGTTAGTTTTTAGCTCTTTGGCTCTGAACTTTTTGATTCTATCTCAAGAATCCTGCTTGTTTGCTTCTATCTCAAGAACACTGTTAGTTTTGAGCTCTTTGGTTCTGAACTTTTTGATTCCATCTCAAGAACCCTGCTTGGTTTGAGTTTTTGGTTTCAAGTGAAGAACCCTGTTGGTTTTGAGATTTTTTTGTTCGATCTCGAGAACCTTTTGGTTTAAAGCTATTTGGTTCTGAAAAGTTTGCCTCAATCTCCTTTTTGTTTTTGTGTGTTTTGGTTGTAAAATATTTTGGTTATATGTTGAGATTCCTGTTTCTTTTGAGCTGGTTGGTTCCATCTCAAGAACCCCTTTTGTTTTTAAGCTATTTGTTTCCAAAATGTTTGGCTCCATTACTTGTTTGTCTTTGTGTGCTTAAGTTTAAAATATTTTGGTTGTACGTCAAGAAGCCTGTTATTTTTTAGCTCTTTGCTTCCGCCTCGAGCTCTTTTTTTAAATTTTTTTTTAAACCTTTGGCTCTTCTGAACTTTTTGCTTCTATCTCAAGAACACTGTTAGTTTTTAGCTCTTTGGCTCTGAACTTTTTGATTCTATCGCAAGAATCCTGCTTGTTTGCTTCTATCTCAAGAACACTGTTAGTTTTGAGCTCTTTGGTTCTGAACTTTTTGATTCTATCTCAAGAACCCTGCTTGGTTTGAGTTTTTTGTTTCAAGTGAAGAAACCTGTTGGTTTTGAGATTTTTTGTTCCATCTGGAGAACCTTTTGGTTTAAAGCTATTTGGTTCTGAAAAGTTTGCCT
>NC_084634.1:8008084-8020584 GCF_033978795.1 Nerophis ophidion | reverse complement strand
GCTGGAGCCTATCTCAGCTGCATTCGGGCAGAAGGCGGTGTACACCCTTGACAAGTTGCCACCTCATTGCAGGCCCAACACAGATGGACGGAAAACATTCACACTCACATTCGCACACATACATTTAAACACATATACATATACAGTACATGTATATACGCACAAATATATACATATATATATGCATATGCAGTGTATACACAAATATAAAAATGTATATTCGCACATACATACAGAAATATATACATATACTAGTGCAGGGGTCGGGAACCTTTTTGGCTGAGAGAGCCATGAAAGCCAAATATTCCAAAATGTATTTCCATGAGAGCCATATCATATTTTTTAACACTGAATACAACTAAATGTGTGCATTTTTGAGTAAGACCAACATTTTTAGAGTATAATAAGTCTCTTATTCTTTTTAATAACAGTGTTATTCTGAAGCTAACCAATAATAAATCAAATGTCATGTCTGTTGATCATGTTTTTGTTTGGCCATGTGCGGTTTGTCCTTTGGACTCTTTAAGTTCCTGTTTTTTTCCACTCCCTTGTCTGGTTTCCTTGGTTACTCATTTTGTCCACCTGTCTCTGGTGGACAAAAAAGTATATTCACACCCTGAATATACTTTACACCCCCGTGCCTGCAACCTTGCCCACCTTACCGACGCATCCGGGGGGGGGGGGGGGGGTTGTCATGGATGTCAATCAATCAATCAATGTTTACTTATATAGCCCTAAATCACTAGTGTCTCAAAGGGCTGCACAAACCACTACGACATCCTCGGTAGGCCCACATAAGGGCAAGGAAAACTCACACCCAGTGGGACATCGGTGACAATAATGACCCAGTGGGACGTCACTGACAATGATGACTATGAGAACCTTGGAGAGGAGGAAAGCAATGGATGTCGAGCGGGTCTAACATGATACTGTGAAAGTTCAATCCATAATGGATCCAACACAGTCGCGAGAGTCCAGTCCAAAGCGGATCCAACACAGCAGCGAGAGTCCCGTTCACAGCGGAGCCAGCAGGAAACCATCCCAAGCGGAGGCGGATCAGCAGCGCAGAGATGTCCCCAGCCGATACACAGGCAAGCAGTACATGGCCACCGGATCGGACCGGACCCCCTCCACAAAGGAGAGTGGGACATAGAAGAAAAAGAAAAGAAACGGCAGATCAACTGGTCTAAAAAGGGAGTCTATTTAAAGGCTAGAGTATACAAATGAGTTTTAAGGTGAGACTTAAATGCTTCTACTGAGGTGGCATCTCGAACTGTTACCGGGAGGGCATTCCAGAGTACTGGAGCCCGAAATGAAAACGCTCTACAGCCCGCAGACTTTTTTCGGGCTTTGGGAATCACTAATAAGCCGAAGTCCTTTTAACGCAGATTTCTTGCCGGGACATATGGTACAATACAATCGGCAAGATAGGATGGAGCTAGACCGTGTAGTATTTTATACGTAAGTAGTAAAACCTTGAAGTCACATCTTAAGTGCACAGGAAGCCAGTGCAGGTGAGCCAGTACAGGCGTAATGTGATCAAACTTTCTTGTTCTTGTCAAAAGTCTAGCAGCCGCATTTTGTACCAACTGTAATCTTTTAATGCTAGACATGGGGAGACCCGAAAATAATACGTTACAGTAATAATACGTTTACAGATGTAAAGGATTCTGGGTATTTGTTGTGTTACTGTGAGGATGTTCTCCCGAAATGTTTTTGTCATTCTTGTTTGGTGTGGCTTCACAGCGTGGCGCATATTACTAAGAGTGTTAAAATTGTTTATATCACAACCATTAGTGTACTCTGTGTCACCCGGTATGCCTTGCAGTCGTGTGCGTGTGTCAGTGGAAGCCCCACACAACATATTGCTGGAATTGCCAGTAAATTGTCCATGCTGTAGAAGGCGTCAAAGGCAATGGCTTCATAGCACGCCTTAATACTTATTAACTGGGAGACTGCCGGCAGACATACTTGAGAACGTTTACGTCAACTAATGTCTTCTTCGCAAACGGCGCATCTCTAATATATATATATATAAAAAACTTTTATGGTAATTTCCAGCCCTACAGTGCACTTATTGCAGCCTAAGTACGCGTGTGTCTTAAAAGCCGAGCAGTAAGTGGGCCACGCCAGGTGGAGTTTACACAACAATCTGACATGTTTGGCATCAAAACAAGGTCACGTCACATCTATATTAAAAAAAAAAAATTAATGACTCAAAATAGAAAAAAGTGATAAGTCATGTTGGAGCGTTGATTCAGTTCTGACGAGGCCACTTTGACCCTGTCCTGTGAGCCCTAGAGCGTTGCCTGTGGGGCCAATGACCCCGAGGCTGAGTGGACCCACAAACGTTTTGTTTTTGTCCTCTCCTTCGCCTTGGAGGTGTCCTACATAGTTTGGAATGCTCCTCATAGTCTGAGCTACCTCATGTAGTGCAGTTTTTATTTTTTATTTTTACTGTTTTAGCTGATTACTTCGCTATAAGCCACTACGGTTTTTCTACACTTTGAGCCCTGCAGCTTTTAAGACGGTGCGGCTAATTAATATTTTTTCTTCGCTGACTGCCAATAAAATAAAAAGTTAAAAAAAACAAGCAAATGCGCTGACAATATGTTTTATTGTTTGTCCCGGGGCCCCATGTTTTCCACAAGTTCGCCCGGTAGTGACAGGTTCAAAACACTGATGACATCTATTAAACAGGACAAGAAGCAAAGAATCAAACAGAGACAGAATTCAATTCTGTCTGGAATTCACTAGGCCACTGAGTAGGTGGACTTTAATTTCGACTTGCCAACTACTTAATCAATCAATCAATCAATGTTTACTTATATAGCACTAAATCACTAGTGTCTCAAAGGGCTACACAAACCACCACTACATCCTCGGTAGGCCCACATAAGGGCAAGGAAAACTCACACCCAGTGGGACGTCGGTGACAATAATGACTATGAGAACATGATACTGTGAAAGTTCAATCCATAATGGATCCAACACAGTCGCGAGAGTCCAGTCCAAAGCGGATCCAACACAGCAGCGAGAGTCCCGTTCACAGCGGAGCCATCAGGAAACCATCCCAAGCGGAGGCGGATCAGCAGCGCAGAGATGTCCCCAGCCGATACACAGGCAAGCAGTACATGTCCACCGGATCGGACCGGACCCCCTCCACAAGGGAGAGTGGGACATAGAAGAAAAAGAAAAGAAACGGCAGATCAACTGGTCTAAAAAGGGAGTCTATTTAATGGCTAGAGTATACAAATGAGTTTTAAGGTGAGACTTAAATGCTTCTACTGAGGTCAGACCTCACAGCTCTTTCCTTCAGCTGAAAACTCACCAAAATACTTCTGGCCTTTTTGCATTAGTTAAGAAGGGCCTCAAATTTCAAGTTTGCCCAGTTTGCCTGCAGCGAAGTCTTTTCTTCCAAGTTTTAGAAGAAAAACATATAATACCTATGAGCCGCAGTGTCAGGTTCAAACACTGATGACATTTATTAAACAAGACAAGAAGCAAAGAATCAAACAGAGACAGAATTCAATTCTGTCTGGAATTCACTAGGCCACTGAGTAGGTGGACTTTAATTTTGACTTGCCAACTTCTTAATCAGACCTCACAGCTCTTTCTGTCAGCTGAAAACTCACCAAAATACTTCTGGCCTTTTTGCATTAGTTAAGAAGGGCCTCAAATTTCAAGTTTGCCCAGTTTAGATGGATAGATAGTACTTTATTGATTCCTTCAGGAGAGTTCCTTCAGGAAAATTAAAAAAGTTTGCCTGCAGCGAAGTCTTTTCTTCTAAGTTTTTGAAGAAAAACATATAATACCTATGAGCCGCAGTGTCAGGTTCAAACACTGATGACATTTATTAAACAAGACAAGAAGCAAAGAATCAAACAGAGACAGAATTCAATTTGGACTCAGTGAGGAGAAACGTGTACACCTGTACCCGTGTACAGTGTCATCACGCTCTGCCAAATGATTGCATGCCTCCTTCTTTTATTTGGACCTTCCCTGACCACATGGCAACGGGACGGGGTCGTAAACAGCCATAGTCTTTGATTACAAAACCGTTCAAAAGAAAAGGTTTTTGCTTCTCGTCTGGAACTCATTGAAACACAACATTTTTGTGATAACTTAGATACAATTATTCTAACAGGTAGAGCTTTTTAAAAAAAAAAAAATTAAACTGTTCCGTCTTCTAGCCGTCCATAGCGTTACTACCCATGTGGATTTTCCATTCATCGTGCCAAGCAACGTTTAAGTTTTAAAATATAACTAAAACAATTCTTACTTACATCACTCCTATAGGAGTGTTTTCATGCATATTTGAACACGCTATTGTAACGTAATGATGCTATCCTTGTTAGCAATAGCTAATATGCTAATAATAATGATAATACATTTTATTTGGTATAGCGCTTTTTAAAGTACTCAAAGACGCTTTACGGGATAGAAAATTTAAATATAAAACAGTTCGAAGTAATATAAAATATAGGAAATATAAAAGCAGTACATTGTAAAATACATGATAATACAAGACAATATGCTATGCTAATATGCTAGAACGTGTCCGTGTTAGTATTATTAACTTTTTAACTGACAATGGCCTTCTTTTTTGTCTTGTTTCAGTTTCACAAATTACTCCGTAAATTCCGCAAAACGTCACTGTGGAGTTATTGAGTCTGTTTTGCTGAATGTAGAGCTAGCTTGCGCTGCTAGTGGGTCCATGGCGGTGACTTCTGTTTTGTTCGATCGGCCGTTTTACTGCCGTGTCCCAGGCACCGTTTGGAAACAATTAAGTTATGTAAATAAACATTTACAAAACATTTTTTTCTGGATAAATAACTAATATCACAACAGCTTACGTATGAGAAAATATGGTGTGGCTAATTTATCGGTGCACTTTATAGTCCAGAAAACTACTACACTTTTATTACTACAATCTCATTTTTTTGGAAGTATTTGTATTAACAGTTAAAATGTTCCAGAATGTGATGAAACTACAGAGAATATTCACTCAAAAATCATCCATATTTCTCTGCAGTTAGCATGCTAAACTGCGAGCTAGCCCCTCGGGAAAATGTTTTTCTTTTAAAGACGTCTTTAATTGAACTAATAACAACAGGTTTTACTACTTACGTATAAAATACTACACGGTCTAGCTCCAGCCTATCTTGCCGATTGTATTGTACCATATGTCCCGGCAAGAAATCTGCGTTCAAAAGACTCCAGCTTATTAGTGATTCCTAGAGCCCAAAAAAAGTCTGCGGGCTATAGAGCGTATTCCGTTCGGGCTCCAGTACTCTGGAATGCCCTCCCGGTAACAGTTCGAGATGCTACCTCTGTAGAAGCATTTAAGTCTCATCTTAAAACTCATCTGTATACTCTAGCCTTTAAATAGACCTCCTTTTTAGACCAGTTGATCTGCCGCTTCTTTTCTTTCTCCTATGTCCCCCCCTCCCTTGTGGAGGGGGTCCGGTCCGATGACCATGGATGAAGTAATGACTGTCCAGAGTCGAGACCCAGGATGGACCGCTCGTCGGTACCCAGGATGGACCGCTCGCCTGTATCGGTTGGGGACATCTCTACGCTGCTGATCCGCTTGAGATGGTTTCCTGTGGACGGGACCCTCACTGCTGTCTTGGAGCCACTATGGATTGAACTTTCACAGTATCATGTTAGACCCGCTCGACATCCATTGCTTTCGGTCCCCTAGAGGGGGGGGGGTTGCCCACATCTGAGGTCCTCTCCAAGGTTTCTCATAGTCAGCATTGTCACTGGCGTCCCACTGAATGTGAATTCTCCCTGCCCACTGGGTGTGAGTTTTCCTTGCCCTTTTGTGGGTTCTTCCGAGGATGTCGTAGTCGTAATGATTTGTGCAGTCCTTTGAGACATTTGTGATTTGGGGCTATATAAATAAACATTGATTGATTGATTGATTGAACAAAGGACACTGTGGAGGTCTTGCTCCTCCGGGTTCTTCGGACCACCAAGGACGGACATGACGGACTTTGACGGTTTTGTGATTTGGTTTATTTTGCAATAAACTTATCGACTCTCATGATGGTCTCGCTCTTCGGGTTGCCTTTCAGTCATCTGCTCTCGTCTCCGTCTCGATCTCGCTCTTGTAGTCAGTGTTTCCCACAGGTCAGGTGGTGTGGTGGTGTGGTCGGGCGGCCGGGGGGGGGGCGGTAGCGATGACCAAGAAAAACGCGGAGTTGGAATATAATTACAACACTTTATGTACATATTTATATACATATTTACATATTTATATAATATGTAACTACAAGCTCCATTCACAGACAGAGTCCCATTGCTTTTATGAGCGGTAGAGCGAGACAAAACCCTTGGATTAGATTAGATAGATAGTACTTTATTTATTCCGTCAGGAGAGTTCCTTCAGGAAAATTAAAATTTTCAGCACAATCCCATTCAAGTTTAGACAAACATTACAGGGAGACAGAACAGGATCGCTGACGGGTCTGCCGGCTTCCAGCGCCCCTTACAAAAAAGATGAGATAAAGGTAAACAAAGGGGGGGAGGGGGGGGGAAAAAATAGAAGATTAAAATCAAATTTAAAAAATCGGTCTTTGCCTGGGCCCTGGAGAGGAGGTGCAGACTGAGGCCAAGGGAAAAAAACTAATAAAAAAAAATAAAAAAACAACTCATAACCATGGTACACATCCCTCTTCCATGTGTGTAAGAGGGAAACATCAAACATCAAAGAACACATAGGACATTAAAGACATTAAAGCAGCAGATACAAGCAGACACTTCTACATACAGCTATGAATAAAAAGTAAAAGAAACATATCCACTGTGGTGGCCTCTGCGGTGTTCCACGCCATTGTCCGCTGGGGTGGAGGGAGCCAGGCCAGAGACAGGAGCAGACCCAACAAAGCAACCAAGACAGCCGACTCCACTCTCGGCCAGTGTCCAGTCCGCATGGATGAGCGAGGACACGTCCAAGGAGACTGAGGTGTCCGACACCTGCTCACCCAGCCAAGACACCGCGAAGCCTCTCCGTCCCAGCGCTCAGTGCTAGCTCCGCAGCCCTGTCCCCTCATCCGCATCTCCTCCAGTCCCTCCAAACAGACTCTGGTGTAGCAGAGACCCAGCAGCTGGTCTCCATGGCCAAAAGGCAGATCCAGAAGTCCACAAAAAAAAGCACCACAGAGGTCACAAAAGTGCCACCCCTTGTCACACAGTCCCAAAGGGTCCCGGACCAAAAGGCAAAAAAATATAATAAGACATGAAAACAAGAGGGAAACACAAAAGGATGACACAAGAGCACAGAGCTCCTGCCTACAGCAGCCACTACAGCAGCGCCATCTTGGAAAAACAAACCAAAAAAAATTGTTTTTTATTAAGTTTTTATTTATTTATTGTTTTTTAATTTTTTATTTGTTGGCGGCAATAATTCTTTGGTGGCGGGCCGCCGCAAAATAAATGAATGCGTGGGAAACCCTGGGTATTCTCTCCGCCATCAACAACTCCAACTTCTCCGACCTCGTCCTTCGCGGCTGCTGCCCTTTTATAGAGTGACAGGTGATCAGACAAACGCGCCCAGGTGGGCCATCTATGCACCTGTTGCCGATCTCAGAGCCTCGCTTCAGGTCCACAGGCCACGCCCCCTCACAGACACATACCTGATGTAGGATGTAGGCAGGAGCTCTGTGCTCTTGTGTCATCCTTTTGTGTTTCCCTCTTGTTTTCATGTGTTGTTATATTTTTTGGCCTTTTGGTCCGGGACCCTTTGGGACTGTGTGACAAGGGGTGGCACTTTCGTGACCTCTGTGGTGCTTTTTTTGTGGACTTCTGGATCTGCCTCCCGGGAGCCTTTTGGCCATGGAGACCAGCTGCTGGGTGTCTGCCACACCGGAGTCGGTTTGGAGGGACTGTGCTGCGGAGCTAGCACTGAGCGCTGGGACGGAGAGGCTCCGCGGTGTCTTGGCTGGGTTAGCGGGTGTCGGACACCTCAGTCTCCTTGGACGTATCATCGCTCATCCATGCGGACTGGACATTGGCCGAGAGTGGAGTCGGCTGTCTTGGTTGCTTTGATGGGTCTGCTCCTGTCTCTGGCCATGCTGTGATGGCGTGCAATCACTGCAGAGGCCACCACAGTGGATATGTTTCTTTTACTTTTTATTCATAGCTGTATGTAGAAGTGTCTGCTTGTATCTGCTGCTTTAATGTCTTTAATGTCCTCTGTGTTCTTTGATGTTTGATGTTTCCCTCTTACACACATGTGTACTATGGCTATGAGTAGTTGTTTTTTTCCCTTGGCCTCAGTCTGCACCCCATCTCCAGGGCCCAAGCTTACACCGATTTTTTTATTTTATTTTAATCTTCTATTCCCCCCCCCCCCTTGTTTACCTGTATCTCATCTTTTTTTTGTAAGGGGCGCTGGAAGCCGGCAGACCCGTCAGCGATCCTGTTCTGTCTCTCTTTAATGTTTGTCTGATCTTGAATGGGATCGTGCTGAAAATTTTAATTTTCCTGAAGGAACTCTCCTGACGGAACAAATAAAGTACTATTTAATCTATCTATCTAACCTAGTTGTTATTAGCTTGGCTTGGATGACTTATTTTTAGCCTAGTAAAGCTAGACTTACTCTAGCCTTTAAATAAACCTCCTTTTTAGACCAGTTGATCTGCCGCTTCTTTTCTTTCTCCTATGTCCCCCCCCTCCCTTGTGGAGGGGGTCCGGTCCGATGACCATGGATGAAGTACTGGCTGTCCAGAGTCGAGACCCAGGATGGACCGCTCGTCGGGACCCAGGATGGACCGCTCGCCTGTGTCGGTTGGGGACATCTCTACGCTGCTGATCTGCTTGAGATGGTTTCCTGTGGACGGGACTCTCGCTGCTGTCTTGGATCCGCTTGAACTGAACTTTCGCGGCTGTGTTGGAACCACTATGGATTGAACTTTCACAGTATCATGTTAGACCCGCTCGACATCCATTGCTTTCGGTCCCCTAGAGAGGGGGGGTTGCCCACATCCGAGGTCCTCTCCAAGGTTTCTCATAGTCAGCATTGTCACTGGCGTCCCACTGGATGTGAATTCTCCCTGCCCACTGGGTGTGAGTTTTCCTTGCCCTTTTGTGGGTTCTTCCGAGGATGTTGTAGTCGTAATGATTTGTGCAGTCCTTTGAGACATTTGTGATTTGGGGCTATATAAATAAACATTGATTGATTGATTGATTGATATTTTTAAGTAGCCTGGTTCGGGCATCTGGTCAGGATGCCACCCGAACACCTCCCTAGGAAGGTGTTTCGGGCACGTCCGACCGGTAGGAGGCCACGGGGAAGACCCAGGACACGTTGGGAAGACTATGTCTCCCGGCTGGCCTGGGAACGCCTCGGGATCCCCTGGGAAGAGCTGGGCGAAGTGGCCGGGGAGAGGGAAGTCTGGGTTTCCCTGCTTAGGCTGCTTCCCCCGCGACCGGACCTCGGATAAGCGGAAGAATATGGATGGATGGATAGCCTGGTTTGATGCGAATTTTATGTGCAAATGTCGCTCGCGGTGCGATAAGTAACCCCGGCCTGTTTTTCGTTTTAAGGTCAAACCTGCTGAAGTGTGGCGTGTGCGTTGTTGTCGCTGATCTCGGCACTGATTAACCAGCCTGTGGCGGACTTTTATTTTTGCGGGACAACATTCATAGATAGCACACTGAGCCAACGTCAACTTTGACCCAATAATAGGTGGGGGAAAAAAAAACAACCTCCAGTGGCGTTGCCACGGTAACGAGACCATAGCGACCACGCCCCTAAGACAGGGGTAGGGGATCTGTGGCTCTTTTGATGACTTCATCTGGCTCTCAGATAAATCTTAGCTGACATCGCTTAACACAGGGCTGTCCAAAGTGCGGCCCGCGGGTCATTTTTTAACGGCCCCGCGGCACATTTTAAGAATACAATTTAAAAAAAAAATTAAAAAACATAAAAAGTGGTATAAAAGAGCAAACAGGTGAAATGTAACAAGAAATTGTTGCAATGCTTACTCTTATAACACAAAGCTGCCATGCAGGCTGTTTCTTTCTTTAAAAAATAATAATGAATCAAAATCAATGTCTTTTTGAATTATTGACTTATTCAAGGCTTCGATTACATCACATTAAATATTCCACTTTGAGATATTTTTTGGGGGGAAATGTTGCATATTTTGTGTTTTACCATATAAAAAACTGAGCTGTTTTTTTTTTTTTTTTTTTAAAGAAGGGCCCGAAACAAACAAACAAAACATAAACAACAATAAAACTTAAAATTGACGGATATATCTGAAGTTGATCTCGAGAGTATTGTGCTAAAAGTAAACGGTAGATAAAATGTATGATTTATTTTTTAACACTTTAATAAGTAGGACACTTTTGGATCCCCAATTATTTTAGTGTGATTTTGTTTTTAAGTGTCATTCCTCCAAAAATAATAATGAATCAAAATCCAAAATTAAGGCTCCAATTATTATATAATCTCAAATATTCCACCTAAAAAAGTTATTGGGTGAAAATATTGCATATTTTGTGTTTTTTCCATTTTTTTTTTTCTAATGTTGATCTAGAGATTTAAGACTTGCATAATAATAAAAAATTATAATACTGAATAATGACACATTTTTAATTTTTTTTTTTTTACCAAAACCCTTTGGGGTCCCCGGGATCATAACTAAGTGGAGGCCTAAATGTATATTTTTTATACATATATTGGTTTTTAAAATAAAAATTATGAAAAATGGCCCCCGCTTGCTCTGATTTTTCAGTGTGCGGCCCTCAGTGGAAAAAGTTTGGACACCCCTGGCTTAACACGATAATTATGAATAATACCGCTAGTAATCACAGTGCTAAAAAAAACGTTCAAAATATAAAACATTCTCATGCATTTCATCCATCCATCCGTTTTCTACCAGACTTGTTCAAGAAGTCGCATTAATGGGGCGAAGTATTTGATTTATTATTGGTTAACTTCAGAATAACAATGTTATTAAAAAGAATAGGAGATTTGTTATACTCTAAACGGACTACTCGGGACATGGCATTTAGGTAAAAACATGATTGAATTTTAACTAAAAAAATATACAAACAAAAATCGCTCACAGCGGAGGCACAACTTGGGCTAAGGAACAAAGCTAACGCATAAACAGACTAAAAACATAGATCAAACAAAACTTATTGACATGGCATGAAGCACGAAACTATGGCAAGGCATGAAACAAGTCAGCACAAAGCGACTGACTGGCAAAGACGAGCTTAAATAATTCCTCTGATTAGTGCTCGGGAAGCAGGTGAGCGGGCGTTTTGTCCACCAGAGACAGGTGGACAAAATGAGTAACTAAGGAAACCAGACAAGGGAGTGGAAAAAAACAGGAACTTAAAGAGTCCAAAGGACAAACAGCACATGGCCAAACAAAAACATGATCAACAGACATGAAATTTGATTTATTATTGGTTAGCTTCAGAATAACACTGTTATTAAAAAGAATAAGAGACTTATTATACTCTAAAAATGTTGGTCTTACTCAAAAATGCACACATTTAGTTGTATTCAGTGTTAAAAAATATGATATGGCTCTCACGGAAATAAATTTTGAAATATTTGGCTTTCATGGCTCTCTCAGGCAAAAAGGTTCCCGACCCCCGCCCTAAGAGTTAAAACGAGCGGGGTGGCAACAGAGACGCCTCGTTCGTGGAATGAATGAAAACATGAGCCGTGCACCGGCGAACCCGCTGGAAGCGAGTCCTTGCTGGTCAAAGGTCGCTGTTGTCGCCTCGGGACTCCGCGTGCACCGACCGAATCTCCTTGTTGAGAAAACACGCCGTTATCAGACGTCTACTCGTGGCTTCTCCGGCGTCCTTCAAGGACACGGCTGCCGCTGCAGCTCTCCTCCCACCCCAGCAACACTGGGTGGACTTCTTTTTTTTTTTTTTCCACGAAAACATTTGATTCGTGATTTTGTTCTCTACTTTTAAAGAAAGCAAGGAATACAAATGAGATAGTTTCTTGTATTTGATCCAAAACTAGTAGTTTGATGTGACGCTGCAGACGCTGCTTCTTACTCTTGACAAGCATTTGAATATTGTTATGTTCAGACAAAATATAAATTGTCCATTTTATGCAATCGTTTTCAACGAACAAAATTAAGAGCTTCCTCCACAAAGCTTGAATAAAATGCTTCTTTAAATAAAAATGTAGTATTGTACCTTGTATGCAAATAAATTATATAGTAAAACATTGACAATACTTATATATATATATATATATATATATATATATATATATATATATATATATATATACAGTATATATATATATATATATATATATATATATATATATATATATATATATATATATATATATATATATATATATGGGCTTCACGGTGGAAGAGGGGTTAGTGCAGTTCCTGCAGTCCTGGGTTCAAATCCAGGCACCGGATATTTCTGTGTGGAGTTTGCATGTTCTCCCCGTGAATGCGTGGGTTCCCTCCGGGTACTCCGGCTTCCTCCCA
>NC_084634.1:7910584-8005584 GCF_033978795.1 Nerophis ophidion | reverse complement strand
TACATGTATTTGTATATATGTATACCTGCATGTATGTCTATATACATATGTGTATATACATGTTTATGTATATACACATGTATACATACATGTTTAAGTGTATATATGAATGTACAGTGAGGTCGACAAGAATTTGCACACCTTAAAACTTTGCAAGTTCTCCCTCTTAGAATTTAGGGAGAGGTTTGAAATGTTCATAATAGATGTATTTACACTGTTAGAGACATAATCTAAAAAGAAAATTGTGGAAATGTTTTAATGATTTATTTGTATGTTACTGGGGTTTTTAAGTATTTGCACACCAGAGAACATCAGCGTTAATATTTAATGCAGAAGCCTTTATTTACAATTACAGAGGTTAAACATTTCCTATAGTTCTTCGGTCGGGTTGCACACACGACAACAGGGATTTTTGGCCCACTCCTCCACACAAACCTTTCTGAGATCTGTCAGGTTGTTGGGCTTTCGCCGAGCAACAGAATATTTCAGCTCCCTCCAAATATTTCCTTTTGGATTTAGGTCTGGAGACTGGCTGGGCCACTCCAGAACCTTGATATGCTTGGTATGGACCCACTCCTTTGTTATCCCGGCTGTCATCGTCTTGTTAGAAGACCCAGCCACGACACATCTTCAATGTTCTGACTGAGGGAAGGTGTTTTTTGGCCGAAATCTCACAATTCATGGCCCTGTTCGTCCCCTCCTTAAATCAGACCAGTCGTCCTGTCCCCTTTGCTGAAAAGCAACCCCAAAGCATGATTCTACCACCCCCGCGCTTCACTGTAGGGTTGGTGTTCTTTGGATGGTACTCATCCTATTCCCTCCAAACCCCACGAGTGGAGTTAGAACCAAAAAGTTTTATTTCGGTCTCGTCTTTCCACATGCCTTTCTCCCGTGACTCCTCTGGATCATCCAGATGGCCATTGGCAAACTTCAGACGGGGCTGTACATGGGGCGGACTTATGCAAGGGGAACCTTCCGTGCCATGCAAGATTTTAAAGTGTTCTATTGATAGTAGCCTTGGAAACAGTGGTCAGGTCATTCACCAGCTCCCGCCGTGTAGTTCTGGACTGATTCCTCACTTTTCTTAACACGAGTGAAGCCCCAACGAGGAGAGATCTTACATGGAGCCCCAGTCCGAGGTAGATCAGCAGTCATGTTTAGCCTCTTCCATTTTCTAACAATAACTGCAACAGTTGATCTATTCTCACCAAGCTGCTTCCCAATCCTCCCATTGATTGATTGATATATTCCGTACAATTGACCACTAAATGGTAACACCAGAATAGGTTTTTCAACTTGCTTAAGTCGGGGTCCACGTTTATCAATATAATTCATAGCCTGTTTCCAGCTTTCTGGAGCTCTACAAAGTTGTCTCTGGTCTCTTGTTGACGGCTCTTTGGTCTTGCCCATGGTAGCAGTGAGCTCAAAGGGGGGGTAAAGCTGGACTTTTTTTTTTTTTTTAAGGTAGACTGACAGCTCTTTGAGAGTCATAATTCTTGGTGATTCTCATGTGTGCAGATTCTTATGAACCCCAAGTAAATCATTTAAAAAAATCATAAAATGGGATTTCCGGATTTTTCTTGTCTTTCTATGGTGAACATTTCAGACCGCTCCCTAATTTCTAAGTGGGAGAACTTGCAAAAATGCCAGGTGTGTAAATATTTGTGTGTATGTATATATTTATAAGTGAGTGGAAAAACACAGGCTTTTTCATTGTACGGGAAGAGCTAGACGAAGTGGCTGGGGAGAGGGAAGTCTGGGTTTCCCTGCTTAGGCTGTTGCCCCCGCGACCCGACCTCGGATAAGCGGAAGATGATGGATGGATGGATGGATGATGGATGGAGCACCATATCTTGACATTGTGCAGAGCAACTTCTTTTAGTGATCTTTCTCCACTGTGCTTTTGGACATGGTACAGAGCCGGAGTTTGTTTGTTGCCACGGTCTTGTCGGCCTCGTAAAAAAGAGTGGAGGCTTTCAGATGCAAGGAACAAGCTGCCTTTTTGTAAACAAACTTTGCAGCGTGCAGTCATTTGTTCCACGCCCATTGCCACAAACCCAAACTACTGACAACACTTTTCTTTTCTTTGGAACAACTTTGGAACATGCAGGATTTATTATTTCAGTTTAAAAAGTGTATATGTTCTAGAATAATAAGTGGTTCTACTGATGGTTTCATCCTGGTGGACTATTTCACGGATTCAGTGTCAGGTGGGGCAAGTCCGTGTCTAATAGTGGGGTAACGTAAACCGTGTAGTGACTGTTTTTCTTAATGCGTCTTCCAGGACCCGTCTTCGGCGGAGGATGCGTTAGACCACCGTCGGGATCGTCGTCATCGCCCGAGTCCAATGGTCGACTGCCTTCAGATGGTGTCGCCTGCCCGGCTGGACACAGAGCCGGCGCCGCTGCTTCAGCTCCAGGAGGTGGACTCCAGCAAGAGCTCCCCGGGACTGCTGACCTCCATCTACAGCCCGCCGCTGGGCATGGACGGCCACACGCTGTGCATCAGTTCACCCTACACGGACGGTAACCAAGACTACGCACACGGACCTTTGCCCTTCTACAACCCGTACGGCTACGCCCGGCCGACCATCAGCGACAGTCCGTCCTCAATGTGCCCGTCACTTAGTCCCTCCGCCTTCTGGTCCTCGCACGGACATAACGAGTCCTCGCTGGGCCTTCGCTGTCCTCCGCCTCTGGTCTACAAGGACGCTAGCCCGCACTGGATGGACGCTAAAGGACTCAACCACAGCAGGTACCTGACCCAGTAGAGCCTAAACCAGGGGTAGGGAACCTATGGCTCTTTTGATGACTGCATCTGGCTCTCGGATAAATCTTAGCTGACATTGCTTAACGCGATAATTATGAATAATTTCGCTGGTAATCACAGTGCTAAAAATAACGTGCAGAGTACAAAACATTCTCATGCATTTAAATCCATCCATCCGTTTTTTACCGCACCTGTTCAAGAAGTCGCATTAATGGTAAGAAGTATTTTATGTCAGCTGCTTGCTGCGGGGTCGTTCTCCCAGGAAGGCAGACGGACTACTCGGGACATGGCATTTAGGTAAAAACATGATTGAATTTTAACTAAAATAATATACAAACAAAAATCGCTCACAGCGGAGGCACAACTTGGGCTAAGGAACAAAGCTAACGCATAAACAGACCAAGAACATAAATCAAACGAAACTTACTTGACATGGCATGAAGCACGAAACTATGGCAAGGCATGAAACAAGTCAGCACAAAGCGACTGACTGGCAAAGACGAGCTTAAATAATTCCTCTGATTAGTGCTCGGGAAGTAGGTACTCTAAAAATGTTGGTCTTACTCAAAAATGCACACATTTTGTTGTATTCAGTGTTAAAAAATATGATATGGCTCTCACGGAAATATCCATCCATCCATCCATCATCTTCTGCTTATCCGAGGTTGGGTCGCGGGGGCAGCAGCCTAAGCAGGGAAGCCCAGACTTCCCTCTCCCCAGCCACTTCGTCTAGCTCTTCCCGGGGGATCCCGAGGCGTTCCCAGGCCAGCCGGAAGACATAGTCTTCCCAACGTGTCCTGGGTCTTCCCCGTGGCCTCCTACCGGCTGGACGTGCCCTAAACACATCCCTAGGGAGGCGTTCGGGTGGCATCCTGACCAGATGCCCGAACCACTTCATCTGGCTCCTCTCGATGTGGAGGAGCAGCGGCTTTACGTTGAGCTCCTCCCGGATGACAGAGCTTCTCACCCTATCTCTAAGGGAGAGGAAACTCATTTCGGCCGCTTGTACCCGTGATCTTATCCTTTCGGTCATGACCCAAAGCTCATGACCATAGGTGAGGATGGGAACGTAGATCGACCGGTAAATTGAGAGCTTTGCCTTCCGGCTCAGCTCCTTCTTCACCACAACGGATCGATACAACGTCCGCATTACTGAAGACGCCGCACCGATCCGCCTGTCGATCTCACGATCCACTCTTCCCTCACTCGTGAACAAGACTCCGGAAATATATTTTATAATATTTGGCTTTCATGGCTCTCTCAGCCAAAAAGATTCCCGACCCCTGGCTTAAACAAAGAATTTCTAGAAGGTCCTTATGTTAGTCTCTGTGCATCAGATGTGCAGTTTCTTAATTGTCCAGTCCGGAACAGTTCTTCCCTTGTTCCCTTGGTAGCCCAAAAGGGGGTATTTAACTATGTGAGCAAATTCAAAGTACAGGCCGGATTAGATACGTCTCGCTCATTAAACGATTATTCGAAGCAACAGAATATTTATGACAGCTTTTTTCTAGTCGAATGAATCGATTATTCGTGGGAGCCCAGTCCGTCTTCAATTGGGACAAATGCAGTATGAGCGTTTTTGAAAGTTAGCTCGACATTTTGGTGCTTTATTTGACCTTGAAGCACATTTTGAACTCTACTGGAACACATAAAACATTCAGGGAATACCTTCCGGTTGTCTGGGGTTTTACATCTGACAGTTTACAGTGGGGCAAAAAAGTATTTAGTCAGCCACCGATTGTGCAAGTTCTCCCACTTAAAACGATGACAGAGGTCTGTAATGTTCATCATAGGTACACTTCAACTGTGAGAGACAGAATGTGGAAAAAAAATCCAGGAATTTACATTGTAGGAATTTTAAAGAATTTATTTGTAAATTATGGTGGAAAATAAGTATTTGGTCAACCATTCAAAGCTCTCACTGGCTCAAAATCTCACGATACATGGCCCCGATTCATTATTTCCTTAACACGGATCAATCGTCCTGTCCCCTTAGCAGAAAAACAGCCCCAAAGCATGATGTTTCCACCCCCATGCGTCACAGTAGGTATGGTGTTCTTGGGATGCAACTCAGTATTCTTCTTCCTCCAAACACCACGAGTTGAGTTTATACCAAAATGGATACATGGATGATACAGCAGAGGATTGGGAGAATGTCATGTGGTCAGATGAAACCAAAATAGAACTTTTTGGTATAAACTCAACTGGTCGTGTTTGGAGGAAGAAGAATACTGAGTTGCATCCCAAGAACACCAAACCTACTGTAAAGCATGGTGGTGGAAACATCATGCTTTGGGGCTGTTTTTCTGCTGAAGGGACAGGACGATTGATCCGTGTTAAGGAAAGAATGAATGGGGCCATGTATCGTGAGATTTTGAGCCAAAACCTCCTTCCATCAGTGAGAGCTTTGAATGGTTGACCAAATACTTATTTTCCACCATAATTTACAAATAAATTCTTAAAAATTCCTGGATTTTTTTTTTTCACATTCTGTCTCTCACAGTTGAAGTGTACCTATGATGAAAATTACAGACTTCTGTCATCGTTTTAAGTGGGAGAACTTGCACAATCGGTAGCTGACTAAATACTTTTTTTGCCACACTGTATGTACGTACGTTTACTGTTTTTTCCAACTTGGAACTTTTCGACAGTGAAACCTCGATTTCCGAACCTTAATTGGGTTCTTGATAATGGTTCGTAAATCACAAAGTTTGCATGGTGAAGCAGAGTTCCCCAGAAAAAAAAACTAAACAATGTAAATATGAATCATGGGTTCCAGCCTTTTAAAACAAGCAGAACTGTGCTCAAAGTGCTGCTCTGGCCCTCACAAACGATCAGAAATCCTTAACTTTAACAATCATATTGTGTTTAGGGCCGGGTACCTGTCCTATGTTTTCTTCGCTCTGCAAAAGGTCTGCTCTGGCACATTTTCCAGAAAAGTCTGGTGTCTTCGCATTTAAAACTTGATGTGGCGCGGTCACGGAGCCTACTCTTTCAGTCTTGCGAGCGCCGTTACTGTACAGTACTCCTCGGAAATAGTTTTTTTCTTAATCCCCAGGGATTTCCTGTTTTTTTCTAGGCTGGTCTGTTGGCTTTTTGTCTGTTGGCTTTTTGTCTGCAGGCGTGAAAAAATTGACTGAGTGGAGTATTCGTCCACAGAGACATGGTTCGCATACTTGAGCCGATCCAAAAGTTCGTAAATAGAGAACCCCATTGGGGGGCTGTGCCCTCAAAAAGGCTCTTACTTGGAAATCTGGGTAATTTTGGACCCAGGAGGTTCTAAACGTTTTCAAAGATGACAATTTTGGTGCATGATGGCACCGTCGTCAACACCCATTTAGACTACCCTCCAAATGAGCCTTGCCAAAATGACCAGGATCTCCTGGTACCAAAATGACCAGGATCTCTTGGTACCAAAATGACCAGGATCTCTTGGTACCAAAATGACCACGATCTCCTGGTACCAAAATGACCAGCATCTCTTGGTACCAAAATGAACCGGATCTCTTGGTTCCAAAATTAAAAAGATCTCTTGGTTCTAAAATGAACCGGATCTCTTGGTACCAAAATTACCAGGATCTCTTGGTACCAAAATGAACAGGATCTATTGGTACCAAAATGAACCGGATCTCTTGGTACCGAAATTACCAGGATCTCTTGGTACCAAAATGAACAGGATCTATTGGTACCAAAATGAACAGGACCTCTTGGTACAAAAATGAACAGGATCTCTTGGCACCAAAATGAACACCATCTCTTGGTTCCAAAATGAACACGATCTGTTGGTTCCAAAATCAACAGCATCTCTTGGTGCCAGAATGAACAGGATCCAATTGGTTCCAAAATGAACCAGATCTATTGGTTCCAAAATCAACAGGATCTCTTGGTACCAAAATGAACAGGACCTCTTGGTACCAAAACGAACAGGATCTCTTGGTACCAAAACGAACAGGATCTCTTGGTACCAAAATTAACTGGATCCAATTGGTTCCAAAATGGACAGGATCTTTTGGTACCAAAATGAACAGGATCCAATTGGTTCCAAAATGAACATGATCTCTTGGTACCAAAATGAACATGATCTCTTGGTTCCAAAATGAACAAGATCTATTGGTTCCAAAATCAACAGCATCTCTTGGTGCCAAAATGAACAGGATCCAATTGGTTCCAAAATGAACCAAATCTATTGGTTCCAAAATCAACAGGATCTCTTAATACCAAAATGAACAAGACCTCTTGGTACCAAAATGAACAGGATCTCTTGGCACCAAAATGAACAGCATCTCTTGGTTCCAAAATGAACACGATCTGTTGGTTCCAAAATGAACAGCATCTCTTGTCACCAAAATGAACAGGATCCAATTAGTTCCAAAATGAACAGGATCTCTTGGCACCAAAATGAACAAGATCTCTTGGTACCAAAATGAACAGGATCTCTTGGTTCTAAAATGAACAGCATCTATTGGTACCAAAATGAACAGGATCTCTTGGTACCAAAATGAACTAGATCTCTTGGTACCAAAATGAACTGGATCCAATTGGTTCCAAAATGAACAGGATCTTTTGGTACCAAAATGAACAGGATCCAATTGGTTCCAAAATGAACAGGATCTCTTGGTACAAAAATGAACAGCATCTTTTGGTTCCAAAATGAACCGGATCTCTTGGTACCAAAATGATCAGGATCTCTTGGTACCAAAATGATCAGGATCTCTTGGTACCAAAATGACCAGGATCTCTTGGTTCCAAAATGAACAGGATCTCTTGGTACCAAAATGAACAGGATCTCTTGGTACCAAAATGAACAGGATCTCTTGGTACCAAAATGAACAGTATCCAATTGGTTCCAAAATGAACAGGATCTTTTGGTTCCTAAATGAACAAGATCTCTTGGTTCCAAAATGAACAGGGTCTATTGGTACCAAAATGAACAGCATCTCTTGGTTCCAAAATGAACAGCATCTCTTAGTTCCAAAATGAACCGGATCTCTTGGTAACAAAATGAACAGCATCTCTAGGTACCAGAATGAACAGTATCCAGTTGGTTCCAAAATTAACAGGATCTTTTGGTTCCAAAATGAACAAGATCTATTGGTTCCAAAATTAACAGCATCTCTTGGTACCAAAATGAACAATATCCAATTGGTTCTAAAATGAACAGGATATCTTTGTACCAAAATGAGCAGGATCTCTTTGTTCCAAAATGACCAGGATCTTGTGATACCAAAATGAACAGCATCTCTTGGTTCCAAAATGAACCGGATCTCTTGGTTCCAAAATGAACCCGATCTCTTGGTTACAAAATGAACAGGATCTCTTGGTTCCAAAATGAACAGCATCTCTAGGTACCAGAATGAACAGTATCCAGTTGGTTCCAAAATTAACAGGATCTTTTGGTTCCAAAATGATCAAAGTCTATTGGTTCCAGAATGAACAGCATCTCTTGGTACCAAAATGAACAGTATCCAATTGGTTCCAAAATGAACAGGATATCTTGGTACCAAAATGACCAGGATCTATTGGTTCCAAAATGAACAAGATCTCTTGGTTCCAAAATGAACAGGATCTCTTGGTACCAAAACGAAAAGGATCTCTTGGTACCAAAACGAACAGGATTTCTTGGTTCCAAAATGAACAAGATCTCTTGGTACCAAAATGAACTGGATCCAATTGGTTCCAAAATGAACAGGATCTTTTGGTTCCAAAATGAACAAGATCTATTGGTTCCAAAATGAACAGCATCTCTTGGTACCAAAATGAACAGTATCCAATTGGTTCCAAAATGAACAGGATCTCTTGGTACCTAAATGAACAGGCTCTCTTGGTTCCAAAATGAACAAGATCTCTTGGTTCCAAAATGAACAGCATCTCTTAGTACCAAAATGAACAGGATCCAATTGGTTCCAAAATGAACAGGATCTTTTGGTACCAAAATGAACAGCATCTCTTGGTACCAAAATGAACAGGGTCTATTGGTACCAAAATGAACAGGATATCTTGGTTCCAAAATGAACAGCATCTCTTGGTACCAAAATGACCAGGGTCTCTTGGTTCCAAAATGAACAGGATCTCTTGGTTCCTAAATGAACAAGATATATTGGTTCCAGAATGAACAGGATCCAGTTGGTTCCAAAATGAACAGGATATTTTGGTTCCAAAATGAACAAGATCTATTGGTTCCAAAATGAACAGCATCTCTTGGTACCAAAATGAACAGTATCCAATTGGTTCCAAAATGAACAGGATCTCTTGGTACCTAAATGAACAGGCTCTCCTGGTTCCAAAATGAACAGCATCTCTTAGTACCAAAATGGACAGGATCCAATTGGTTCCAAAATGAACAGGATCTTTTGGTACCAAAATGAACAGCATCTCTTGGTACCCAAATGAACAGGATATCTTGGTACCAAAATGACCAGGATCTCTTGGTACCAAAATGAACAGCATCTCTTGGTACCAAAATGAACAGCATCTCTTGGTACCAAAATGAACAGGATCTCTTGGTACCAAAATGAACAGGATATCTTGGTACCCAAATGAACAGGATATCTTGGTACCAAAATGACCAGGATCTCTTGGTACCAAAATGAACAGCATCTCTTGGTACCAAAATGAACAGGATCTCTTGGTACCAAAATGAACAGGATATCTTGGTTCCAAAATGAACAGCATCTCTTGGTACCAAAATGACCAGGGTCTCTTGGTACCAAAATGACCAGGATCCCTTGGTACCAAAATGAACAGCATCTCTTAGTACCAAAATGAACAGGATCCAATTGGTTCCAAAATGAACAGGATCTTTTGGTACCAAAATGACCAGGATCTCTTGGTACCAAAATGACCTGGATCTCTTTGTTCCAAAATGACCAGGATCTCTTGGTACCAAAATGAACAGCATCTCTTGGTTCCAAAATGAACCGGATCTCTTGGCCCCAAAATTAAAAAGATCTCTTGATTCTAAAATGAACCGGATCTCTTGGTACCAAAATTACCAGGATCTTTTGGTACCAAAATGAACAGGATCTATTGGTACCAAAATGAACAGGATCTCTTGGTACCAAAATGAACAGGATCTATTGGTACCAAAATGAACAGGATCTCTTGGTTCCAAAATGAACAGCATCTCTTGGTACCAGAATGAACAGGATCCAGTTGGTTCCAAAATGAACAAGATCTATTGGTTCCAAAATGAACAGTATCCAATTGGTTCCAAAATGAACAGGATATCTTGGTACCAAAATGAACAGGATCTCTTGGTTCCAAAATGAACAAGATCTATTGGTTCCAAAATCAACAGCATCTCTTGGTACCAAAATTAACAGCATCCAATTGGTTCCAAAATGAACAGGATCTTTTGGTTCCTAAATGAACAAGATCTCTTGGTACCAAAATGAACAGCATCTCTTGGTTCCAAAATGAACCGGATCTCTTGGTTCAAAAATGAACCGGATCTCTTGGTACCAAAATGAACAAGATCTCTTGGTACCAAAATGAACTGGATCCAATTGGTTCCAAAATGAACAGGATCTTTTGGTACCAAAATGAACAAGATCTCTTGGTACCAAAATGAACAGGATCTCTTGGTACCAAATTGAACAGTATCCAATTGGTTCCAAAATGAACAGGATCTTTTGGTTCCAAAACTAACAGGATCTCTTGGTACCAAAACGAACAGCATCTCTTGGTTCCAAAATGAACCGGATCTCTTGGTTCAAAAATGAACCGGATCTCTTGGTACCAAAATGAACAAGATCTCTTGGTACCAAAATTAACAGGATCTCTTGGTACCCAAATGAACAGGATATCTTGGTACCAAAATGAACAGTATCCAATTGGTTCCAAAATGAACAGGATCTCTTGGTACCTAAATGAACAGGCTCTCTTGGTTCCAAAATGAACAAGATCTCTTGGTTCCAAAATGAACAGCATCTCTTAGTACCAAAATGAACAGGATATCTTGGTTCCAAAATGACCAGGATCTCTTGGTACCAAAATGAACAGCATCTCTTGGTTCCAAAATGAACCGGATCTCTTGGTTCCAAAATGAACAGGATCTCTTGGTACCAAAATGAACAGGATCTCTTGGTTCAAAAATGAACAGCATCTCTTGGTACCAAAATGACCTGGGTCTCTTGGTACCAAAATGACCATGATCTCTTGGTACCAAAATGACCAGGGTCTCTTGGTACCAAAGTGAACAGGGTCTCTTGGTTCCAAAATGACCAGGGTCTCTTGGTACCAAAATGACCAGGGTCTCTTGGTACCAAAGTGAACAGGGTCTCTTGGTTCCAAAACTGTCTGCACAGTACTTGTAAGAATCCTTAACTTGGGGACAAAGCGATCCTAATATTTATGATTTTACAACTAAAACAATCCAGGTAATTTTGGAACTCCCGTTGGACATTTAGGTCTTGGTCTCGCTACAATATCCTGGCGTATATGAAACCTAAGATACCTTGATCATTTTTGGAATGAAACGATCCAGGTAAACTCCAAACAAAGTGATTTTTAAAACAAAGAGACCGAGGTCATTTTGGAACCGACAAGATCTTCGCGATTTTGAAACCAGAAAACCTGGTTATTTTCCTAGAAACACAGGCCCCATTCGTCGCGGTTTATCCGACACATGAAACATGACGAATTTGGGACTTTTGCCGCCAGCTGTCCGCAGGGTGTTGAATATCTCAAAATGTGTTCAAACTCTGACCACAGAGTCCGTTGTTCTGTGGCGTGGGGCTTTCCATGATGACAACCAAGTCATGGGTCTATAACCCCGGGGGACAACAGCTGGTTCCGGGGCCCTGTGGCCAATATGTGAAGATTTCTTCCGAGTGTAAATGAGAAGAGATGTTGTTAAGCGACTACATAATGGTTACTTATCCTTCACGCTGACAGCAAAGGACGCTGGGAGAAATCGCTCCGGAGCCATCATGCCAGCCGTCAGCTGAGTTCTCAGAGGACTGACAGCTAACGTCTTGACGTCGCACTGTCCTGTTTTTTGGTTTTTTTTTGCAGCTGTCCCAAACTGGCGGGGAAGCGTTCCGAGGACGGCGGCGGCGGCGGCAAGTCGGACACTCACTTCTGTGCCGTGTGCCACGACTACGCCTCAGGCTACCACTACGGGGTGTGGTCATGCGAGGGCTGCAAAGCCTTCTTTAAGAGGAGCATCCAAGGTCAGAGCTGTTGTCTGTGTAGCCCCTCACCCGCCTCACCCCCCCCCCCCCCCTTAACTGCGACCCGTTGTGTGCAGGCCACAATGACTACATCTGTCCCGCCACCAACCAGTGCACCATCGACAAGAACCGCCGCAAAAGCTGCCAAGCCTGCCGCCTGCGAAAGTGCTACGAAGTCGGCATGATGAAGTGTGGTAGGTCTCCATCGGCTTAGCGAGCGCTGGCATGCACTGCGGATTGTTCTAGAACAGGGGTCGGGAACCTTTTTGGCAGAGAGAGCCGAGAAGCCCAATATTTTTTAAAATGTATTTATGTAAGAGCCATATGATGTTTTTTTTCAACACTGAACTCAAGGCGTGCATTTTCAAGTAAGACCAACATTTCTAGAGTATAGTCGGTCTCTTATTCTTTGGAATAACATTGTTATCCTGAAGCTAACTGTGGAGGGGGCGTGGCCTGCGGGCCTGCAGCAAGGGCCAACCTCAAAATCAGCGACAGGTGCGTTTAGATTTGTTTTCTAATCACCTGTCACTCTGTTTATAAGCAGCAGCCAGGAGAGAGCGAGAACGAAAAAGAAAAAGACAATTGTTGGAAAGCAACTAAGAGATTTATTGAAAAATAAAAAAATATTGTAACCCTGTAACAGGCTTCACGGTGGTAGAGGGGTTAGTGCGTCTGCCTCACAATACGAAGTTCCTGCAGTCCTGGGTTCAAATCCAGGCTCGGGATCTTTCTGTGTGGAGTTTGCATGTTCTCCCCGTGAATGCGTGGGTTCCCTCCGGGTACTCCGGCTTCCTCCCACCTCCAAAAACATGCACCTGGGGATAGGTTGATTGGCAACACTAAATTGGCCCTAGTGTTTGAATGTGAGTGTGAAAGTTGTCTGTCTATTTGTGTTGGCCCTGCGATGAGGTGGCGACTTGTCCAGGGTGTACCCTGCCTTCCGCCCGATAGTAGCTGAGATAGGCGCCATCGCCCCCCGCGACTAAGCAGTAGAAAATGGATGGATGTAACAGGGTCTCATGTCGGTGCCTGGTGGTCTTGAAGAACCCCAATGAGGGCAAGCCCCACACTATCCATCCATTTTTCTACTGCTTATTCCCTTTTGGGGTCACAGGGGGCGCTGGCGCCTATCTCAGCTACAATCGGGCGGAAGGCGGGGTACACCCTGGACAAGTCGCCATCTCATCACAGGGCCGACACAGATAGACAGACAACATTCACACTCACATTCACACACTAGGGCCAATTTAGTGTTGCCAATCAACCTATCCCCAGGTGCATGTCTTTGGAAGTGGGAGGAAGCCGGAGTACCCGCAGGGAACCCACGCATTCACGGGGAGAACATGCAAACTCCACACAGAAAGATCCCGAGCCTGGATTTGAACCCGGGACTGCAGGAACTTCATATTGTGAGGCAGACGCACTAACCCCTCTGCCACCGTGAAGCCCCACACTAACCAATGATAAATAAATTACTTCTTACCATTAACGCAACTTCTTGAACATAAAAATGCATGAGAATGTTGTATATTTTGAACGTTGTTTTTAATTACAAGTGGAATTATTCATTATTTATCGTGCTGAGCAATGCCAGCTCAGATTTATCCGAGAGCCAGATGCGGTCATCAAAAGAGCCACATCTGGCTCGCGAGCCATAGGTTCCCTACCCCTGTTCTAGAAAGTTATCTGTTGTCAGGGGTGGTAGCAAGTAACACCTACAAACCCCGTTTCCATATGAGTTGGGAAATTGTGTTAGATGTAAATATAAACGGAATACAAGGATTTGCAAATCATTTTCAACCCATATTCAGTTGAATTTGCTACAAAGACGACATATTTGATTTTTTTTTTTTTTGCAAATAATCAGTTCTCTCCGGGTACTCCGGCTTCCTCCCACTTCCAAAGACATGCACCTGGGGATAGGTTGATTGGCAACACTAAATTGGCTCTAGTGTGTGAATGTTGTCTGTCTATCTGTGTTGGCCCTGTGATGAGGTGGCGACTTGTCCAGGGGGTACCCCGCCTTCCGCCCGATTGTAGCTGAGATAGGCGCCAGCGCCCCCCGCCACCCCAAAAGGGAATAAGAGGTAGAAAATGGATGGATGGATGGATCATTAACTTTAGAATTTGATGCCAGCAACGCGTGACAAAGAAGTTGGCAAAGGTGGCAATAAATACTGATAAAGATTAGATTAGATAGTACTTTATTTATTCCGTCAGGAGAGTTCCTTCAGGAAAATGAACATTTTCAGCACAATGGCATGGCGTAGTGGGTAGAGCGGCCGTGCCAGAAACCTGAGGGTTGCAGGTTCCCTTCCCACCTATGGACATCAAAGTCGCTGCCGTTGTGTCCTTGGGCTCGGACACTTCACCCTTTGCCCCCGGTGCCGCTCACGCCGGTGAATGAATGATGAATGAATGATTGGTGGTGGTCGGAGGGGCCGTAGGCGCAAACTGGCAGTCATGCTTCCGTCAGTCTACCCCAGGGCAGCTGTGGCTACTGATGTAGCTTACCACCACCAGGTGTGAATGAATGATGGGTTCCCACTTCTCTGTGAGCGCTTTGAGTATATAACAATAGAAAAGCGCGATATAAATCTAATCCATTATTATTATTATTAATCCCATTCAAGATCAGACAAACATTAAAGGGAGACAGAACAGGATGGCTGACGGGTCTGCCGACTTCCAGCGCCCCTTTAAAAAAAGATGAGATACAGGTAAACAAGGGGGGCGGAAGGGAGAAAAAAAATAAATAAATAATATAATTAAAATAAAATAAAAAAATCGGTCTTAGCCTGGGCCCTGGAGAGGGGGTGCAGACTGAGGGCAAGGGAAAAAAACAACTCATAGCCATAGTACACATGTAAGAGGGAAACATCAAACATCAAAGAACACAGAGGACATCAAAGACATTAAAGCAGCAGATACAACCAGACACTTCTACACACAGCTATGAATAAAAAGTAAAAGAAACATATCCACTGAGGTGGAGCGGACCCAACAAAGCAACCAAGACAGCCGACTCCACTCTGGGCCAGTGTCCAGTCCGCATGGATGAGCGAGGATACGTCCAAGGTGACTGAGGTGTCCGACACCCGCTCACCCAGCCAAGTCAAAGCCTCTCCGTCCCAGCGCTCAGTGCTAGCTCCGCAGCCCAGTCCCCCTCATCCGCATCTCCTCCAGTCCCTCCAAACAGACACCCAGCAGCTGGTCTCCATGGCCAAAAGGCTCCCGGGAGGCAGATCCAGAAGTCCACAAAAAAAGCACCGCAGAGGTCAATGCTCATCAAACACTTATTTGGAACACCCCACAGGTGTGCGGGCTCATTGGGAACAGGTGGGTGCCATGATTGGGTATAAAAACAGCTCCTCAAAAAATGCTCGGTCTTTCACAAGAAAGGATGGGGCGAGGTACACCCCTTTGTCCACAACTGCGTGAGTAAATAGTCAAACAGTTTTAGAACAACTTTTCTCAAAGTGCAATTGCAAGAAATTTAGGGATTTCAACATCTACGGTCTATAATATCATCAAACGGTTCAGAGAATCTGGAGAAATCACTCCACGTAAGCGGCATGGCCGGAAACCAACAATGAATGACCGTGACTTTCGATTCTTCAGACGGCACTGTATCAAAAACCGACATCAATCTCTAAAGGATATCACCACATGGGCTCAGGAACACTTCAGAAAACCACTTATAATATCATCAAACGGTTTAGACCAGGGGTGTCAAACTCAAATACAGTGGGCCAAAATTTAAAACTGAACAAAGCCGCTGGCCAAGGTTGAACAAATTAACCTTTAAATAGGGACCCAAACAAGTTTTGCAATGAATATTGAACAAGCAAGGCTTAAATAGGGCAGCACGGTGGACCAGGGGTTAGTGCATCTGCCTCACAATACAAAGGTCCTGAGTAATCCTGGGTTCAATCCCGGGCTCGGGATCTTTCTGTGTGGAGTTTGCATGTTCCCTGGGTTCCCTCCGGGTATTTGGGCTTCCTCCCATGGAACAGGGAGAGCTTATATAACGTAATAGTGCAAAATCAACTTTCAAAAAACATACAATAAAATTTAATTAGAACAATTAATTCCTCTTTTCTATTTGCAGCCTAAATATCAACATTAACTTTTTCCACAGGCTAATACATTCAAAAATAAAATAAAAATGAGGTGGGCGGGGTTTGGTAGTAGCGGGGGGGTGTATATTGCAGCGTTCCGGAAGAGTTAGTGCTGCAAGGGTTTCTGGGTATTTGTTCTGTTGTGTTTATGTTGTGTTACGGTGCGGGTGTTCTCCCGAAATGTGTTTTGTCATTCTTGTTTGGTGTGGGTTCACAGTGTGGCGCATATTTTTAACAATGTTAAAGTTTTTTATACGGCCACCCTCAGTGTGACCTGTATGGCTGTTGACCAAGTATATGTGTGTGAAAGCCGCATATATTATGTGACTTGGCCAGCACGCTGTTTATATGGAGGAAAAGCAGACGTGGCGGCAGGTTGTAGAGGACGCTAAAAGGCAGTGCCTTTAAGGCACGCACCCAATATTGTTGTCCGGGTGGAAATCTGGAGAATGGTTGCCCAGGGAGATTTTCGGGAGGGGCACTAAACTTCGGGAGTCTCCTGGGAAAATCGGGTGTGTTGGCAAGTATGAGTATTAGCGGTGAATTTGGTGTTACCGGCGGGCCAGCTCTAATGTTAATTTGATATTGCCTCAAGGGCCAAATGAAATTAAACGGCGCGGGCCAGAGTTTGACACCCATGGTTTAGACAATCTGGAGAAATCACTCCACGTAAGCGACATGGCCGGAAACCAACATTGCATAACCGTGACCTTCGATCCTTTACAAGGCACTGTATCAAAAAACATCAATCTCTAAAGGATATCACCACATGGGCTCAGGAACACTTCAGAAAACAACTGTCACTAAATACAGTTGGTCGCTACATCTGTAAGTGCAAGTTAAAGCTCTACTATGCAAAGCGGAAGCCATTTATCAACAACATCCAGAAACGTCGCCGGCTTCTCTGAGATCGAGATCATCTAAGATGGACTGATGCAAAGTGGAAAAGTATTCTGTGGTCTGACGAGTCCACATTTCAAATTGTTTTTGGAAATATTCGACATCGTGTCATCCGGACCAAAGGGGAAGCGAACCATCCAGACTGTTATCGACGCAAAGTTGAAAAGCCAGCATCTGTGATGGTATGGGGGTGCATTAGTGCCCAAGGCATGGGTAACTTACACATTTGTGAAGGCACCATTAATGCTGAAACATATGCTGCCATCCAAGCGCCGTCTTTTTCATGGACGCCCCTGCTTATTTCAGCAAGACAATGCCAAGCCACATTCAGCACGTGGTAGAACAGCGTGGCTTCGTAAAAAACAGTGCGGGTACTTTCCTGGCCCGCCTGCAGTCCAGACCTGTCTCCCATCGAAAATGTGTGGCGCATTATGAAGCGTAAAATACGACAGCGGAGACCCCGGACTGTTGAACGACTGATGCTCTACATAAAACAAGAATGGGAAAGAATTCCGCTTTCGAAGCTTCAACAATTAGTTTCCTCAGTTCCCAAACATTTATTGAGTGTTGTTAAAAGAAAAGGTGATGTAACAAAGTCTTGAACATGCCCTTTCCCAACTACTTCGTCACGTGTTGCAGCCATGAAATTGTAAGTTAATTATTATTTGCAAAAAAAATATATAATGTTTATGAGTTTGTATTCCGTTTATATTTACATCTAACACAATTTCCCAACTCATATGGAAATGGGGTTTTTATTAAGGAGCTGGAGTTTCAGGGGTGATTTAAAAAATGTGGCGTGGCCTAAATGCACCACCTATTCAGGGGGCTAAGTGGGAGTTGACGTCACATGCAGTGGGCGTGGTCTAAACCGGAATTAAAACCGAAAGTATGTATGTATATATATATATATATATATATATATATATATATATATTTTTTTTTTTATTTTTTATTCTGCCATTTATTTGTAGTCATGATGTGTGACCCCTACAGGCAGAAGTTGGTATTTTCTCTTAAAGATTTTAAATGTGTCCGCCATCTTTTTTGGAGTTAGTAGTAATAAGTAACACCTATTAAGGGGGGCTAGCATCGGGGTGACTTTCGGAGAAGGAATGACGTAAAAAACGGGGCGTGGCCTAAATCTACCATCTGTTCTGGGCATATCGTGGGCGTGGCTTAAGCCAGAATTAAAATTTAAAGTAAACATATTTCCTATCCGGTGGTCATTTAAAAAAAAAAAGTTTTGTTTTTAATTCCGCCATTTTATTTGTAGTCCTTACGTCATGATGTGTGACCCCTACAGGCAGAAGTTGGTATTTTTTCTTGTAGTTTTTTAATGTGTACGCCATCTTTTTTGTAGTTAGTAGTAATAAGTAACATCAAATGAGGGGTGTTAACATCGGGGTGACTTTCGGAGAAGGAATGATGTAAAAAACGGGGCGTGGCCTCAATCTACCATCTGTTTGGGGCATATAGTGGGCGTGGCTTGAGCCAAAATTAGAATTTAAAGTAAATATACGTCCTAGCTGGCCGTCATTAAAAAAAAAAGTCTTGTTTTTGATTCCGCCATTTTATTTGTAGTCCTTACGTCATGATGTGTGACCCCTACAGGCAGAATTTCGTATTTTCTCTTGTAGTTTTTTTTAATGTGTCCGCCATCTTTTTTGTCGTTAGTAGTAAAAGGTAACATCTAACGAAGGGGAAATGACGTAAAATGACGGGGCGTGGCCTAAATGGACCACCTGTTCAGGAGTTATAGTGGGCGTGGCCTAAGCCAGAGTTAAAATTTAAAGTAAATAAAAGTCTTATCTGACCGTCATTTTGTTTTTTTTGTTTTCTTTAATTTCCGCCATTTTATTTGTAGTCCTTATGTCATGATGTGTGATCCCTACAGGCAAAAGTTGGTATTTTTTCTTGTAGTTTTTTAATGTGTCCGCCATCTTTTTTGTAGTTAGTAGTAAAAGTCAACATCTAACGAAGGGGAAATGACGTAAAATAACGGGGCGTGGCCTAAATGGACCACCTGTTCAGGAGTTATAGTGGGCGTGGCCTAAGCCAGAGTTAAAATTTTAAGTAAATAAAAGTCTTATCCGGCCGCCATTTTGTTTGGTTTTTTGTTTTCTTTAATTTCCGCTATTTTATTTGTAGTCCTTACGTCATGATGTGTGACCCCTACAGGCAGAAGTTGGTATTTTTTCTTGTAGTTTTTTAATGTGTCCGCCATCTTTTTTGTAGTTAGTAGTAATAAGTAACATCAAATGAGGGGGGTTAACATCGGGGTGACTTTCGGAGAAAGAATGACGTAAAAAACGGGGCGTGGCCTAAATCTACCATCTGTTCGGGGCATATAGTGGGCGTGGCTTGAGCCAAAATTAGAATTTAAAGTAAAAATACGTCCTAGCTGGCCGTCATTAAAAAAAATGTTTTGTTTTTGATTCCGCCATTTTATTTGTAGTCCTTACGTCATGATGTGTGACCCCTACAGGCAGAAGTTGGTATTTTCTCTTGTAGTTTTTTTTAATGTGTCCGCCATCTTTTTTGTCGTTAGTAGTAAAAGTCAACATCTAACGAAGGGGAAATGACGTAAAATAACGGGGCGTGGCTTAAATGGACCACCTGTTCAGGAGATATAGTAGGCGTGGCCTAAGCCAGAGTTAAAATTTAAAGGAAATAAAAGTCTTATCCGGCCCCCATTTTGTTTTGTTTCCTTTAATTTCCGCTATTTTATTTGTAGTCCTTACGTCATGATGTGTGACCCCTACAGGCAAAAGTTGGTATTTTTTCTTGTAGTTTTTTAATGTGTCCGCCATCTTTTTTGTAGTTAGTAGTAAAAGTCAACATCTAACGAAGGGGAAATGACGTAAAATAACGGGGCGTGGCCTAAATGGACCACCTGTTCAGGAGTTATAGTGGGCGTGGCCTAAGCCAGAGTTAAAATTTTAAGTAAATAAAAGTCTTATCCGGCCGCCATTTTGTTTGTTTTTTTGTTTTCTTTAATTTCCGCTATTTTATTTGTAGTCCTTACGTCATGATGTGTGACCCCTACAGGCAGAAGTTGGTATTTTCTCTTGTAGTTTTTTAATGTGTCCGCCATCTTTTTTGTAGTTAGTAGTAATAAGTAACATCTATTAAGGGGGGCTAGTGGAGGTTTGAGGGGGAGGAATGATGTAAGAAACAGGGCGTGGCCTAAATCTACCATCTTTTAGGGCATATAGTGGGCGTGGCTTAAACCAGAATTAAAATTTAAAGTAAATATACGTCCTATCCGGCCGTCATTTAAATAAAAAAAATGTTTTTAATTCCGCCATTTTATTTGTAGTTTTTACGTCATGATGTGTGACCCCTAAAGGCAAAAGTTGGTATTTTTTCTTGTAGTTTTTTTAATGTGTCCGCCATCTTTTTTGTAGTTAGTAGTAAAAGTCAACATCTAACGAAGGGCAAATGACGTAAAATAACGGGGCGTGGCCTAAATGGACCACCTGTTCAGGAGTTATAGTGGGCGTGGCCTAAGCCAGAGTTAAAATTTTAAGTAAATAAAAGTCATTTTGTTTGGTTTTTTGTTTTCTTTAATTTCCGCTATTTTATTTGTAGTCCTTACGTCATGATGTGTGACCCCTACAGGCAGAAGTTGGTATTTTCTCTTGTAGTTTTTTAATGTGTCCGCCATCTTTTTTGTAGTTAGTAGTAATAAGTAACATCTATTAAGGGGGGCTTGCGGCGGTTTGAAGGGGGAATGACTTAAAAAACAGGGCGTGGCCTAAATGTACCATCTTTTCTGCGGAAATAGTGGGCGTGGCCTAAGCCAGAATTAAAACCGAATTGTGTGATGTCACATTAAGGTTTCATTTAATTCCGCCATTTTATTTGTAGTTCTTACTTCCGCCCAAATGCAGCTGAGATAGGCTCCAGCACCCCCCGAACCCTAAAACGGACAAGCGGTAGAAAATGGCTGGACGTCATGATGTGTGACCCCTACAGGCAGAAGTTGGTATTTCCTCCCCTTTAGTAGTTGTTGTTTTTTTCACCTCCAGGAGTGAGGCGGGAGCGCTGCAGCTACCGTGGGGCCCGCCACCACCGCCGAGGGTCCCTCCAGTCCCAGGGCCTGGACAGGGTGGGCCTGGCACCCCGGGTCCCGCGGCATCTCCACCTGCAGGCGCCGCTGGCGCAGGCCGAGCGGGCGCCGCGGTCCAGCATGAGCCCGGAGGAGTTCATCTCCCGCATCATGGAGGCGGAGCCGCCCGTCATCTACCTGATGGAGGACATGAAGAAGCCCTTCACCGAGGCCAGCATGATGATGTCGCTCACCAACCTGGCCGACAAGGAGCTGGTCCTCATGATCAGCTGGGCCAAGAAGATCCCAGGTAAGACCCGGGACAAGAAACTCGAGTCATACCGAGGACTATAAAAATGGGAGCCGTTACCTCCCTGCTTGGCACTCAGCATCACGGGTTGGAATTGGGGGTTAAATCACCAAAATGATTCCCGGGCGGGGCCACCGCTGCTGCTCACTGCTCCCCTCACCTCCCAGGGGGAGATCAAGGGTGATGGGTGAAATGCAGAGAATAATTTCGCAACACCTAGTATGTGTGTGACAAGCATTGGTACTTTATTACGTCTCGCCTCGATTACTGTAACGTTTTATTTTCGGGTCTCCCCATGTCTAGCATTAAAAGATTACAGTTGGTACAAAATGCGGCTGCTAGACTTTGGACAAGAACAAGAAAGTTTGATCACATTACGCCTGTACTGGCTCACCTGCACTGGCTTCCTGTGCACTTAAGATGTGACTTTAAGGTTTTACTACTTACGTATAAAGTACTACACGGTCTAGCTCCAGCCTATCTTGCCGATTGTATTGTACCATATGTCCCGGCAAGAAATCTGCGTTCAAAGGACTCCGGCTTGTTAGTGATTCCCAAAGCCCAAAAAAAGTCTGCGGGCTATAGAGCGTTTTCCGTTCGGGCTCCAGTACTCTGGAATGCCCTCCCGGTAACAGTTCGAGATGCCACCTCAGTAGAAGCATTTAAGTCTCACCTTAAAACTCATTTGTATACTCTAGCCTTTAAATAGACTCCCTTTTTAGACCAGTTGATCTGCCGTTTCTTTTCTTTTTCTTCTATGTCCCACTCTCCTTTGTGGAGGGGGTCTGGTCCGGTCCGGTGGCCATGTACTGCTTGCCTGTGTATCGGCTGGGGACATATCTGCGCTGCTGTTCCGCCTCCGCTTGGGATGGTTTCCTGCTGGCTCCGCTGTGAACGGGACTCTCGCTGCTGTGTTGGATCCGCTTTGGACTGGACTCTCGCGACTGTGTTGGATCCATTATGGATTGAACTTTCACAGTTTCATGTTAGACATCCATTGCGTTCTTCCTCTCCAAGGTTCTCATAGTCATTATTGTCACCGACGTCCCACTGGGTGTGAGTTTTCCTTGCCCTTATGTGGGCCTACCGAGGATGTCGTGGTGGTTTGTGCAGCCCTTTGAGACACTAGTGATTTAGGGCTATATAAGTAAACATTGATTGATTGATTGATTTAATTTTAACTTGGCTGTTGGTGTGATCCCAGGGTGCAGAGACGGTCGTTAGAAGGCTAGGCAGGTGAAAAGCAACTCCAAAACGGTCCTTCCTTGTCTTTTCTTCAGGCTTTATGGAGCTGAGTCTGTCAGACCAGATCCACTTGCTCAAGTGCTGCTGGCTGGAGGTCCTCATGCTGGGCCTGATGTGGAGGTCCGTGGACCATCCTGGAAAACTCATCTTCTCCCCAGACTTCAAACTTAACAGGTGAGCTTTTTTTTTTTTTTTTTTACCGACGCCACTGTATTCATCGGCTCGAGTCGAAAAACGCACTCCGATAAACGCACGAGCCGGCGATGGTGCCGGTTTTCGTCTTTCTCTATTTAAAAACGCTCTAATATCTTTAAAAACTTACAACTGAAGAAGGAGCCGGAACAACCTTCAATGTTTCATACAGAATAGTGCTGCTAGGATCCTCAAATCCCTTCACCGGCTTCCTGTTTCACTCAGGATTGAATACAAAGTCTCCCTACTAACCCCACCAGTGCCTCCCTTTACCTTTGGAGAACTGCTCACCCCCCAAATCCTCCACACCACACCTCCGCTCCGGGCAGGCTAACCTTCTCCAACAAAGCTACAAACAATGGGGAGATTGGGCTTTCTGCTCCCAGTCTGTGGAATGCTCTCCCTGACCACCTGAGGGCACCACAGACTGTTAATGCTTTTAAAAACGGCTTAAAAACCCTTTCTTTTTTTTTTTAAATATATATTTTTTTAGATATATGCATACTATCCATTCATCCATCTATCCATTTTCTACCGCTTGTCCCTTTCGGGGTTGCGGGGGGGTGCTGGAGCCTATCTCAGCTGAAAGGTCGGAAGGCGTCGTACACCCTGGACAAGTCGCCACCTCATCGCAAGGCCAACACAGATAGACAGACAACATTCACACTCACATTCACACACTAGTTCCAATTTAGTTTCGTCAATCAACCTATCCCCAGGTGCATGTCTTTGGAGTACCTACTAGTTCTAGCTATTAGGCTGTTTTATTTTTTATTTTTTTGAATACACTGTAGCACTTTGAGGTTGTTTGCTCAATATGAAGTGCTTTTTACAGATACAATCAATTATTGTTATTTTTATATTTCTTCTGCCAAGAAAGTATTTTGGGTTTTAAATCAAATTTGGTTAAAATACTTCGGAGTGTGTGTAAGTACTTTTTGTGCACATACCAAAATACCACAATCATTTTGGTCACAATATACGTGGTTGTGGAGAGGGGGCGTGATCCGCGGGCCTGCCGCCGAGCAGGGCCTGTACGGACCGGCCTCACAGCCAGGGGCAGTTGAGTAGATTGCCCGGCTGGGGCCTGTCGCCTTCATTAGCAGCAGCCGATCCCGAGACCTGGAGTTGGAGTTGCCGGTGAGCGGACACAGTTGATGGACATTACCGGAAAAGAAAAAGCCAAAAAGACTGAAAAAGTCACAGAGCATAGACTGTCGTGCGGGGCTTCTGGACACAAAGATTGAAAAGTTGTAGTGTTAGAGTGTCGTCCTAGCGTGTGTGCGCTCACAAATAAAGACATTGTTGCACCAGATTACCGGGCTAACTGACAGCCTTTAAGATAACTGACAGCGTTTAAGATACCTGACAGTGTTTAAGCTAACTAACAACATTTAGTCCAACAGCTATTTAAGCTAACTAACAGCGTTCAAGCTAACTAACAATGTTTAAGCTAACTAAGTGTTTAAGCTAACTTACAGCGTTTAAAGTAACTGACAGTTTTAAGCTAACTTACAGTGTTTAGTCTAACAGCGTTTAAGATAACTAACAGCATTTAGGGCGGTATAGCTCTGTTGGTAGGGTGGCCGTGCCAGCAACTTGAGGGTTGCAGGTTTGATTCCCGCTTCCGCCATCCTAGTCACTGCCGTTGTGTCCTTGGGCAAGACACTTTACCCACCTGCTCCCAGTGCCACCCACACTGGTTTGAATGTAACTTAGATATTGGGTTTCACTATGTAAAGCGCTTTGAGTCACTTGAGAAAAAGCGCTATATAAATATAATTCACTTCACTTCACATTTAAGCTTACTAACAGCATTTAAGCTAACTTACATTGTTTAAGCTAACTAACAGCGTTTAACCTATCTAACAGCGTCTAAGCTAACTGACAGCATTTAAGCTAACTAATAGCGTTTAAGCTACCTAATAGCATTTAAGTTAACTAACAGCGTTTAAGCTTACTAGCAATGTTTAAGATAACTAACAGCGTTAAGCTAACTGACAGCGTTTTAAGCTAACTAAAAGTGTTTAAGCTAACTGACAGCGTTTAAGCTAACTAACGGCGTTTAAGCTAACTAACAGCGTTCAAGCTAACTGACAGCATTTGAGCTAACTAACAGCGTTTAAGCTAACTAACAGCGTTTAAGCTAACTAAAAGCGGTTAAGCTAACATCGTTTAAGCTAACTAACATCGTTTAAGCTAACTAAGATCGTTCAAGCTAACTAACAGCGGTTAAGCTAACTTACAGCGTTTTAACTAACTGTGTTTAAGCTAACTTACAATGTTTAAGCTAGCTAACAGTGTTTAAGCTAAATTACAGTGTTCAAGCTAACTAACAGTGTTTAAGTTAACTAACAGCGTTTAAGCGAAATGACAGCATTTTAGCTAACTAATAGCGTTTAAGCTAACTAACAGCGTTAAGCTAACTTACAGCGTTTAAACTAACAGTGTTTAAGCCAACTAACAGCATTCATGCTAACTGACAGCGTTTAAGTGAAATGACAGCATTTAAGCTAACTAACAGTGTTTTAGCTAACTAACCGTGTTTAAGCTAACTAACAACGTTTTAGCTAATTAACAGCGTTAGCCACGAGTTTGCTTCTTCACCAAAGTGGGATTATTAATTGGGCTTGGCGCTAATATTAGCTGTTAGCATTCATGCTATCAGGTAGCACATTTTGCTGGCTGTTCATTAGCACTCCAACATGAATTTGCAGGAAGTGTTTTTGTTTAAAAAATATATTTTTTAAAAGCTCTTTCATGCCACGTTTCTGTTTTCTACAAGTCATGTGACCAATGACGAATGCCTAGAAGGGAGTCGGCGTGTTTAAAAGCCACCATGAATCTTCATTCTTCAGCCCGTAAACGTCCACTTTGATGCTGCTACGCCGCATTTTCTGGCGGCAAACACCGGCGCGGAACCTTGGAACCACAAAGATAGCGATAGGTACACTTCCTTCTGGAAAATTCTCCTGCCCGACTGACGACAATCATTTTTTATCTCCGAAAAATGACCTCGGACCTTGGCCAGGTGGCGTTGAACGGCGCCAACATCTGGAAGTCACTCGTCAAAATCCCCCCCCCCCAAAAAGTCCTGCTTGTGACTGTTGTTCTGGTTGTGATGGTTGTGCAGGGAGGAGGGCCAGTGCGTGGAAGGCATCATGGAGATCTTTGACATGCTGCTGGCTGCCACCTCGCGCTTCAGGGAACTCAAACTGCAGCGGGAAGAGTACGTCTGCCTCAAGGCCATGATACTGCTCAACTCCAGTAAGACTTTCCACTCCTCCACTGCAACATTCACTGCAACGTTTACTTGTCTACTTCCACTTACTTACTTATTTACTGCAATATTTACTTATTTACTTCCACTTCTTAACCTCATTATTTACTTATTCACTGCAACATTTACTTATTTACTTCCACTCCTCAACTGCATTATTGACTTATTTACTGCAAAGCTTACTTATTTACTTCCACTTCTTGACTGCAATATTTACTTATTTACTGCACTATTTACTTATTTACTTCCACTTCTCAACTGCACTCTTTACTTATTTACTGCAACATTTACTTATTTACTTCCACTTCTTTACTTATTTACTGCACTGTTTACTTATTTACTTCCACTTTTCAACTACATTATTTACTTATTTACTGTACTGTTTGCTGATTAACTTGCATTTCTCAATTGCATTATTTACTTTCACTTATAAACTGCATTATTTACTTATTTACTTCCACTTCTTAACTGCATTATTTATTGCAACATTTACTTATTTACCTCCACTTCTATACTGCATTATTTACGTCCACTTCTTAACTGCATTATTTACTTATTTACTGCACTATTTACTTATTTACTTCCACTTCTCAACTGCACTCTTTACTTTTTACTGATACATTTACTTATTTTCTTCCACCTCTTTACTTATTTATTGCACTGTTTACTTATTTACTTCCACTTTTCAACTACATTATTTACTTATTCACTGTACTGTTTGCTTATTTACTCGCACTTCTCAACTGCATTATTTACTTTCACTTATAAACTGCATTATTTACTTATTTACTTCCACTTCTTAACTGCATTATTTACTGCAACATTTGCTTATTTACTTCCACTTATTAACTTATTTACTGCACTATTTACTTATTTACTTCCACTTCTATACTGCATTATTTACTTATTTACTGCAACATTTACTTATTTACTTCCACTTATTTACTAATTTACTGCACTATTTACTTCTTCACTTCCACTTCTCAACTGCACCATTTACTTATTTACTGCAACGTTTACTTATTTACTGCACAATTTTTGTATCTACTTCCACTTACTTACTTATTTACTGCAATATTTACTTATTTACTTACACTCCTCAACTGCATTATTGACTTATTTACTGCAACATTTACTTATTTACTGCACTATTTACTTATTTACTTACACTCCTCAACTGCATTATTGACTTATTTACTGCAAAGTTTACTTATTTACTTCCACTTCTTGACTGCAATGTTTACTTATTTACTGCACTATTTACTTATTTACTGCCACTTCTCAACTGCACTCTTTACGTATTTACTGCAACATTTACTTATTTACTTCCACTTCTTTACTTATTTACTGCACTGTTTACTTATTTACTTCGTTTTCAACTAGATTATTTACTTATTCACTGTATTGTTTGCCTATTTACTTGCACTTCTCAACTGCATTATTTACTTCCACTTCTAAACTGCATTATTTACTTATTTACTGCACTATTTACTTATTTACTTCCACTTCTCAACTGCACTCTTTACTTATTTACTGCAACATTTACTTATTTACTTCCACTTCTTTACTTATTTACTGCACTGTTTACTTATTTACTTCCACTTTTCAACTACATTATTTACTTATTTACTGTACTGTTTGCTGATTAACTTGCATTTCTCAATTGCATTATTTACTTTCACTTATAAACTGCATTATTTACTTATTTACTTCCACTTCTTAACTGCATTATTTACTGCAACATTTACTTATTTACCTCCACTTCTATACTGCATTATTTACTTCCACTTCTTAACTGCATTATTTACTTATTTACTGCACTATTTACTTATTTACTTCCACTTCTCAACTGCACTCTTTACTTTTTACTGCAACATTTACTTATTTTCTTCCACCTCTTTACTTATTTATTGCACTGTTTACTTATTTACTTCCACTTTTCAACTACATTATTTACTTATTCACTGTACTGTTTGCTTATTTACTCGCACTTCTCAACTGCATTATTTCCTTTCACTTATAAACTGCATTATTTACTTATTTACTTCCACTTCTTAACTGCATTATTTACTGCAACATTTACTTATTTACTTCCACTTATTAACTTATTTACTGCACTATTTACTTATTTACTTCCACTTCTATACTGCATTATTTACTTATTTACTGCAACATTTACTTATTTACTTCCACTTATTTACTAATTTACTGCACTATTTACTTCTTCACTTCCACTTCTCAACTGCACCATTTACTTATTTACTGCAACGTTTACTTATTTACTGCACAATTTTTGTATCTACTTCCACTTACTTACTTATTTACTGCAATATTTACTTATTTACTTCCACTTCTTAACCTCATTATTTACTTATTTACTGCAACATTTACTTATTTACTGCACTATTTACTTATTTACTTACACTCCTCAACTGCATTATTGACTTATTTACTGCAAAGTTTACTTATTTACTTCCACTTCTTGACTGCAATATTTACTTATTTACTGCACTATTTACTTATTTACTGCCACTTCTCAACTGCACTCTTTACATATTTACTGCAACATTTACTTATTTACTTCCACTTCTTTACTTATTTACTGCACTGTTTACTTATTTACTTCCAGTTTTCAACTACATTATTTACTTATTCACTGTGTTGTTTACTTATTTACTTCCACTTCTTAACTGCATTATTTACTTTTTCACTGCAACATTTACTTATTTACTTCCACTTCTTAACTGCATTATTTACTTTTTCACTGCAACATTTACTTATTTACTTCCACTTATTTACTTATTTAATGCACCATTTACTTATTTACTGCAACGTTTACTTATTTACTGCACTATTTTTGTATTTACTTCCACTTATTAACCTCACTATTTACTTATTTACTGCAACATTACTTATTTACTGCACTATTTACTTATTTACTTCCACTCCTCAACTGCATCATTGACTTATTTATTGCAACGTTTACTTATTTACTTCCACCTGTATACTGCATTATTTACTTATTTACTTCCACTTCTTAACTGCATTATTTACTTCCATTGCTAAACTGCATTATTTACTTTTTCACTGCAACATTTACTTATTTACTTCCACTTATTTACTTCCACTTCTTAACTGCATTCTTTACTTTTTCTCTGCAACATTTACTTATTTACTTCCACTTATTTACTTATTTAATGCACTGTTTACTTATTTACTGCAACGTTTACTTATTTACTGCACTATTTTTGTATTTACTTCCACTTATTAACCTCACTATTTACTTATTTACTGCAACATTACTTATTTACTGCACTATTTACTTATTTACTTCCACTCCTCAACTGCATCATTGACTTATTTACTGCAACGTTTACTTATTTACTTCCACCTGTATACTGCATTATTTACTTATTTACTTCCACTTCTTAACTGCATTATTTACTTCCACTTCTAAACTGCATTATTTACTTTTTCACTGCAACATCTACTTATTTACTTCCACTTATTTACTTATCTAATTCCACTTCTTAACTGCTTTCTTTACTTTTTCAATGCAACATTTACTTATTTACTTCCACTTATTTACTTATTTAATGCACTATTTACTTATTTACTGCAACGTTTACTTATTTACTGCACTATTTTTGTATTTACTTCCACTTATTAACCTCACTATTTACTTATTTACTGCAACATTACTTACTTACTGCACTATTTACTTATTTACTTCCACTCCTCAACTGCATCATTGACTTATTTACTGCAATGTTTACTTATTTACTTCCACCTGTATACTGCATTATTTACTTATTTACTTCCACTTCTTAACTGCATTATTTACTTCCACTTCTAAACTGCATTATTTACTTTTTCACTGCAACATTTACTTATTTACTTCCACTTATTTACTTCCACTTCTTAACTGCATTCTTTACTTTTTCACTGCAACATTTACTTATTTACTTATTTACTTATTTAATGCACTATTTACTTATTTAATGCACTATTTACTTATTTACTGCAACGTTTACTTATTTACTGCACTATTTTTGTATTTACTTCCACTTATTAACCTCACTATTTACTTATTTACTGCACTATTTACTTATTTACTTCCACTCCTCAACTGCATCATTGACTCATTTACTGCAACGTTTACTTATTTACTTCCACCTGTATACTGCATTATTTACTTATTTACTTCCACTTCTTAACTGCATTATTTACTTATTTACTGCATATTTACTTATTTACTTCCACTTCTCAGCTGCACTCTTTACTTATTTACTGCAACATTTACTTATTTACTTCCACTTCTTTACTTATTTACTTCTACTTTTCAACTACATTATTTACTTATTTACTGTACTGTTTGCTGATTAACTTGCATTTCTCAACTGCATTATTTACTTTCACTTATAAACTGCATTATTTACTTATTTACTTCCACTTCTTAACTGCATTATATACTGCAACATTTACTTATTTACCTCCACTTATTAACTTATTTACTGCACTATTTACTTATTTACTTCCACTTCTATACTGCATTATTTACTTCCACTTCTTAACTGCATTATTTCCTTATTTACTGCACTATTTACTTATTTACTTCCACTTCTCAACTGCACTCTTTACTTATTTACTGCAACATTTACTTATTTACTTCCACTTCTTTACTTATTTACTGCACTGTTTACTTATTTACTTCCACTTTTCAACTACATTATTTACTTATTTACTGTACTGTTTGCTGATTAACTTGCATTTCTCAACTGCATTATTTACTTTCACTTAAAAACTGCACTATTTACTTATTTACTTCCACTTCTATACTGCATTATTTACTTCCACTTCTTAACTGCATTATTTACTTATTTACTGCACTATTTACTTATTTACTTCCACTTCTCAACTGCACTCTTTACTTTTTACTGAAACATTTACTTATTTTCTTCCACCTCTTTACTTATTTACTTCCACTTTTCAACTACATTATTTACTTATTAACTGTACTGTTTGCTTATTTACTCGCACTTCTCAACTGCATTATTTACTTTCACTTCTTAACTGCATTATTTACTGCAACATTTACTTATTTACTGCACTATTTACTTATTTACTTCCACTTCTAAACTGCATTATTTACTTATTTACTGCAACATTTACTTATTTACTTCCACTTATTTACTAATTTACTGCACTATTTACTTCTTCACTTCCACTTCTCAACTGCACCTTTTACTTATTTACTGCAACGTTTACTTATTTACTGCACAATTTTTGTATTTACTTCCACTTATTTACTTATTTACTGCATTATTTCCTTTTTTACTTCCACTTCTTAACCTCATTATTTACTTATTTACTGCAACATTTACTTATTTACTGCACTATTTACTTATTTACTTACACTCCTCAACTGCATTATTGACTTATTTACTGCAAAGTTTACTTATTTACTTACACTTCTTGACTTCAATATTTACTTATTTACTGCACTATTAACTTATTTACTGCCACTTCTCAACTACATTATTTACTTTCTTACTGTACTGTTTGCTTATTTACTTGCACTTCTCAACTGCATTATTTACTTATTTACTTCCACTTCTTAACTGCATTATTTACTGCAACATTTACTTATTTACTTCCACTTATTTACTTACTGCACTATTTACTTATTTACTTCCACTTATATACTGCATTATTTACTGCAACATTTACTTATTTACTTCCACTTATTTTCTAATTTACTGCACTATTTACTTCTTCACTTCCACTCCTCAACTGCACCATTTACTTATTTACTGCAACGTTTACTTATTTACTGCACTATTTTTGTATTTACTTCCACTTATTTACTTATTTACTGCATTATTTACTTTTTACTTCCACTTCTTAACCTCATTATTTACTTATTTACTCCAACATTTACTTATTTACTGCATTATTTACTTATTAACTTCCACTCCTCAGCTGCATCATTGACTTATTTATTGCAACGTTTACTTATTTACTTCCACCTGTATACTGCATTATTTACTTATTTACTTCCACTTCTCAACTGCACTCTTTACTTATTTACTGCAACATATACTTATTTACTTCCACTTCTATACTGCACTGTTTACTTATTTACTTCCACATTTCAACTACATTATTTACTTATGTACTGTACTGTTTGCTTATTTACTTGCACTTCTCAACTGCATTATTTACTTATTTACTTCCACTTCTTAACTGCATTATTTACTGCAACATTTACTTATTTACTTCCACTTTTTAACTTATTTACTGCACTATTTACTTATTTACTTCCACTCCTCAACTGCACTATTTACTTATTTACTGCACTGTTTACTTATTTACTTCCACTTTTCAACTACATTATTTACTTATTTACTGTACTGTTTGCTGATTAACTTGCATTTCTCAACTGCATTATTTACTTTCACTTAAAAACTGCACTATTTACTTATTTACTTCCACTTCTATACTGCATTATTTACTTCCACTTCTTAACTGCATTATTTACTTATTTACTGCACTATTTACTTATTTACTTCCACTTCTCAACTGCACTCTTTACTTTTTACTGAAACATTTACTTATTTTCTTCCACCTCTTTACTTATTTACTTCCACTTTTCAACTACATTATTTACTTATTAACTGTACTGTTTGCTTATTTACTCGCACTTCTCAACTGCATTATTTACTTTCACTTCTTAACTGCATTATTTACTGCAACATTTACTTATTTACTGCACTATTTACTTATTTACTTCCACTTCTAAACTGCATTATTTACTTATTTACTGCAACATTTACTTATTTACTTCCACTTATTTACTAATTTACTGCACTATTTACTTCTTCACTTCCACTTCTCAACTGCACCTTTTACTTATTTACTGCAACGTTTACTTATTTACTGCACAATTTTTGTATTTACTTCCACTTATTTACTTATTTACTGCATTATTTCCTTTTTTACTTCCACTTCTTAACCTCATTATTTACTTATTTACTGCAACATTTACTTATTTACTGCACTATTTACTTATTTACTTACACTCCTCAACTGCATTATTGACTTATTTACTGCAAAGTTTACTTATTTACTTACACTTCTTGACTTCAATATTTACTTATTTACTGCACTATTAACTTATTTACTGCCACTTCTCAACTACATTATTTACTTTCTTACTGTACTGTTTGCTTATTTACTTGCACTTCTCAACTGCATTATTTACTTATTTACTTCCACTTCTTAACTGCAATATTTACTGCAACATTTACTTATTTACTTCCACTTATTTACTTACTGCACTATTTACTTATTTACTTCCACTTATATACTGCATTATTTACTGCAACATTTACTTATTTACTTCCACTTATTTTCTAATTTACTGCACTATTTACTTCTTCACTTCCACTCCTCAACTGCACCATTTACTTATTTACTGCAACGTTTACTTATTTACTGCACTATTTTTGTATTTACTTCCACTTATTTACTTATTTACTGCATTATTTACTTTTTACTTCCACTTCTTAACCTCATTATTTACTTATTTACTCCAACATTTACTTATTTACTGCATTATTTACTTATTAACTTCCACTCCTCAGCTGCATCATTGACTTATTTATTGCAACGTTTACTTATTTACTTCCACCTGTATACTGCATTATTTACTTATTTACTTCCACTTCTCAACTGCACTCTTTACTTATTTACTGCAACATATACTTATTTACTTCCACTTCTATACTGCACTGTTTACTTATTTACTTCCACATTTCAACTACATTATTTACTTATGTACTGTACTGTTTGCTTATTTACTTGCACTTCTCAACTGCATTATTTACTTATTTACTTCCACTTCTTAACTGCATTATTTACTGCAACATTTACTTATTTACTTCCACTTTTTAACTTATTTACTGCACTATTTACTTATTTACTTCCACTCCTCAACTGCACTATTTACTTATTTACTGCACTGTTTACTTATTTACTTCCACTTCTATACTGCATTATTTACTTATTTACTGCAACATTTACTTATTTACTTCCACTTATTTACTAATTTACTGCACTATTTTCTTCTTCACTTCCACTTCTCAACTGCACCATTTACTTATTTACTTCCACTCCTCAACTGCACTATTTACTTATTTACTTCCACTTCTATACTGCATTATTTACTTTTTTACTGCAACATTTACTTTTTTACTTCCACTTATTTACTAATTTACTGCACTATTTACTTCTTCACTTCCACTTTTCAACTGTACCATTTACTTATGTACTGCAACGTTTACTTATTTACTGCACTATTTTTGTATTTACTTCCACTTATTTACTGCATTATTTACTTATTTACTTCCACTTCTTAACCTCATTATTTAGTTATTTACTGCAAAATTTACTTATTTACTGCAATATTTACTTATTTACTTCTACTCAACTGCATTATTGACTTATTTACTGCAACGTTTACTTATTTACTTCCACTTCTATACTGCACTATTTACTTATTTACTTCCACTCCTCAACTGCACTATTTACTTATTTACTGCACTATTTACTTATTTACTTCCACTTCTATACTGCATTATTTACTTATTTACTGCAACATTTACTTATTTACTTCCACTTATTTACTAATTTACTGCACTATTTACTTCTTCGCTTCCACTTCTCAACTGCACCATTTACTTATTTACTTCCACTCCTCAACTGCACTATTTACTTATTTACCTCCACTTCTATACTGCATTATTTACTTATTTACTGCAACATTTACTTTTTTACATCCACTTATTTACTAATTTACTGCACTATTTACTTCTTCACTTCCACTTATCAACTGCACCATTTACTCATGTACTGCAACGTTTACTTATTTGCCGCACTATTTTTGTGTTTACTTCCACTTATTTACTTATTTACTGCATCATTTACTTATTTACTTCCACTTCTTAACCTCATTATTTACTTATTTACTGCACTATTTACTTATTTACTTCCACTCAACTGCATTATTGACTTATTTACTGCAACGTTTACTTATTTACTTCCACTTCTATACTGCACTATTTACTTATTTACTTCCACTTCTTAACTGCATTATTTACTTATTTACTGCACTATTTACTTATTTACTGCCACTTCTCAACTGCACTCTTTACGTATTTCTTCAACATTTACTTTTTTACTTCCACTTCTTTACTTATTTACTGCACTGTTTACTTATTTACTTCCAGTTTTCAACTACATTATTTACTTATTCACTGTATTGTTTGCTTATTTACTTGCACTTCTCAACTGCATTATTTACTCGCACTTCTCAACTGCATTATTTACTTCCACTTCTAAACTGCATTATTTACTTTTTCACGGCAACATTTACTTATTTACTTCCACTTATTTACTTATTTACTTCCACTTCTTAACTGCATTCTTTACTTTTTCACTGCAACATTTACTTATTTACTTCCACTTATTTACTTATTTAATGTACTATTTACTTATTTACTGCAACGTTTACTTATTTACTGCACTATTTTTGTATTTACTTCCACTTATTAACCTCACTATTTACTTATTTACTGCAACATTACTTATTTACTGCACTATTTACTTATTTACTTCCACTCCTCAACTGCATCATTGACTTATTTACTGCAACGTTTACTTATTTACTTCCACCTGTATACTGCATTATTTACTTATTTACTTCCACTTCTTAACTGCATTATTTACTTCCACTTCTAAACTGCATTATTTACTTTTTCACTGCAACATCTACTTATTTACTTCCACTTATTTACTTATTTACTTCCACTTCTTAACTGCATTCTTTACTTTTTCACTGCAACATTTACTTATTTACTTCCACTTATTTACTTATTTAATGCACTATTTACTTATTTACTGCAACGTTTACTTATTTACTGCACTATTTTTGTATTTACTTCCACTTATTAACCTCACTATTTACTTATTTACTGCAACATTACTTACTGCAATATTTACTTATTTACTTCCACTCCTCAACTGCATCATTGACTTATTTACTGCAATGTTTACTTATTTACTTCCACCTGTATACTGCATTATTTACTTATTTACTTCCACTTCTTAACTGCATTATTTACTTCCACTTCTAAACTGCATTATTTACTTTTTCACTGCAACATTTACTTATTTACTTCCACTTATTTACTTCCACTTCTTAACTGCATTCTTTACTTTTTCACTGCAACATTTACTTATTTACTTATTTAATGCACTATTTACTTATTTAATGCACTATTTACTTATTTACTGCAACGTTTACTTATTTACTGTACTATTTTTGTATTTACTTCCACTTATTAACCTCACTATTTACTTATTTACTGCAACATTACTTATTTACTGCACTATTTACTTATTTACTTCCACTCCTCAACTGCATCATTGACTCATTTACTGCAACGTTTACTTATTTACTTCCACCTGTATACTGCATTATTTACTTATTTACTTCCACTTCTTAACTGCATTATTTACTTATTTACTTCCACTTCTCAGCTGTACTCTTTACTTATTTACTGCAACATTTACTTATTTACTTCCACTTCTTTACTTATTTACTTCCACTTTTCAACTACATTATTTACTTATTTACTGTACTGTTTGCTGATTAACTTGCATTTCTCAACTGCATTATTTACTTTCACTTATAAACTGCATTATTTACTTATTTACTTCCACTTCTTAACTGTATTATATACTGCAACATTTACTTATTTACCTCCACTTATTAACTTATTTACTGCACTATTTACTTATTTACTTCCACTTATATACTGCATTATTTACTTCCACTTCTTAACTGCATTATTTACTTATTTACTGCACTATTTACTTATTTACTGCCACTTCTCAACTGCACTCTTTACGTATTTACTGCAACATTTACTTATTTACTTCAACTTCTTTACTTATTTACTGCACTGTTTACTTATTTACTTCCAGTTTTCAACAACATTATTTACTTATTCACTTTATTGTTTGCTTGTTTACTTGCACTTCTCAACTGCATTATTTACTTCCACTTCTCAACTGCATTATCTACTTCCACTTCTAAACTGCATTATTTACTTTTTCACGGCAACATTTACTTATTTACTTCCACTTATTTACTTATTTACTTCCACTTCTTAACTGCATTCTTTACTTTTTCACTGCAACATTTACTTATTTACTTCCACTTATTTACTTATTTACTGCAACGTTTACTTATTTACTGCACTATTTTTTGTATTTACTTCCACTTATTAACCTCACTATTTACTTATTTACTGCAACATTACTTATTTACTGCACTATTTACTTATTTACTTCCACTCCTCAACTGCATCATTGACTTATTTACTGCAACGTTTACTTATTTACTTCCACCTGTATACTGCATTATTTACTTATTTACTTCCACTTCTAAACTGCATTATTTACTTTTTCACTGCAACATTTACTTATTTACTTCCACTTATTTACTTCCACTTCTTAACTGCATTCTTTACTTTTTCACTGCAACATTTACTTATTTACTTCCACTTACTTATTTAATGCACTATTTACTTATTTACTGCAACGTTTACTTATTTACTGCACTATTTTTTGTATTTACTTCCACTTATTAACCTCACTATTTACTTATTTACTGCAACATTACTTATTTACTGCCCTATTTACTTCCACTCCTCAACTGCATTCTTTACTTTTTCACTGCAACGTTTACTTATTTACTTCCACCTGTATACTGCATTATTTACTTATTTACTTCCACTTCTTAACTGCATTATTTACTTATTTACTGCACTATTTACTTATTTACTTCCACTTCTCAACTGCACTCTTTACTTATTTACTGCAACATTTACTTATTTACTTCCACTTCTTTACTTATTTACTGCACTGTTTACTTATTTACTTCCACTTTTCAACTACATTATTTACTTATTTACTGTACTGTTTGCTGATTAACTTGCATTTCTCAACTGCATTATTTACTTTCACTTAAAAACTGCACTATTTACTTATTTACTTCCACTTCTATACTGCATTATTTACTTCCACTTCTTAACTGCATTATTTACTTATTTACTGCACTATTTACTTATTTACTTCCACTTCTCAACTGCACTCTTTACTTTTTACTGAAACATTTACTTATTTTCTTCCACCTCTTTACTTATTTACTTCCACTTTTCAACTACATTATTTACTTATTAACTGTACTGTTTGCTTATTTACTCGCACTTCTCAACTGCATTATTTACTTTCACTTCTTAACTGCATTATTTACTGCAACATTTACTTATTTACTGCACTATTTACTTATTTACTTCCACTTCTAAACTGCATTATTTACTTATTTACTGCAACATTTACTTGTTTACTTCCACTTATTTACTAATTTACTGCACTATTTACTTCTTCACTTCCACTTCTCAACTGCACCTTTTACTTATTTACTGCAACGTTTACTTATTTACTGCACAATTTTTGTATTTACTTCCACTTATTTACTTATTTACTGCATTATTTCCTTTTTTACTTCCACTTCTTAACCTCATTATTTACTTATTTACTGCAACATTTACTTATTTACTGCACTATTTACTTATTTACTTACACTCCTCAACTGCATTATTGACTTATTTACTGCAAAGTTTACTTATTTACTTACACTTCTTGACTTCAATATTTACTTATTTACTGCACTATTAACTTATTTACTGCCACTTCTCAACTGCACTCTTTACGTATTTACTGCCACATTTACTTATTTACTTCCACTTCTTTACTTATTTACTGCACTGTTTACTTATTGACTTCCACTTTTCAACTACATTATTTACTTACTTACTGTACTGTTTGCTTATTTACTTGCACTTCTCAACTGCATTATTTACTTATTTACTTCCACTTCTTAACTGCATTATTTACTGCAACATTTACTTATTTACTTCCACTTATTTACTTACTTACTGCACTATTTACTTATTTACTTTCACTTATATACTGCATTATTTACTGCAACATTTACTTATTTACTTCCACTTATTTTCTAATTTACTGCACTATTTACTTCTTTACTTCCACTCCTCAACTGCACCATTTACTTATTTACTGCAACGTTTACTTATTTACTGCACTATTTTTGTATTTACTTCCACTTATTTACTTATTTACTGCATTATTTACTTTTTACTTCCACTTCTTAACCTCATTATTTACTTATTTACTCCAACATTTACTTATTTACTGCATTATTTACTTATTAACTTCCACTCCTCAGCTGCATCATTGACTTATTTATTGCAACGTTTACTTATTTACTTCCACCTGTATACTGCATTATTTACTTATTTACTTCCACTTCTCAACTGCACTCTTTACTTATTTACTGCAACATATACTTATTCACTTCCACTTCTATACTGCACTGTTTACTTATTTACTTCCACATTTCAACTACATTATTTACTTATGTACTGTACTGTTTGCTTATTTACTTGCACTTCTCAACTGCATTATTTACTTATTTACTTCCACTTCTTAACTGCATTATTTACTGCAACATTTACTTATTTACTTCCACTTTTTAACTTATTTACTGCACTATTTACTTATTTACTTCCACTCCTCAACTGCACTATTTACTTATTTACTGCACTGTTTACTTATTTACTTCCACTTCTATACTGCATTATTTACTTATTTACTGCAACATTTACTTATTTACTTCCACTTATTTACTAATTTACTGCACTATTTTCTTCTTCACTTCCACTTCTCAACTGCACCATTTACTTATTTACTTCCACTCCTCAACTGCACTATTTACTTATTTAATTCCACTTCTATACTGCATTATTTACTTTTTTACTGCAACATTTGCTTTTTTACTTCCACTTATTTACTAATTTACTGCACTATTTACTTCTTCACTTCCACTTTTCAACTGTACCATTTACTTATGTACTGCAACGTTTACTTATTTACTGCACTATTTTTGTATTTACTTCCACTTATTTACTGCATTATTTACTTATTTACTTCCACTTCTTAACCTCATTATTTAGTTATTTACTGCAAAATGTACTTATTTACTGCAATATTTACTCATTTACTTCTACTCAACTGCATTATTGACTTATTTACTGCAACGTTTACTTATTTACTTCCACTTCTATACTGCACTATTTACTTATTTACTTCCACTCCTCAACTGCACTATTTACTTATTTACTGCACTATTTACTTATTTACTTCCACTTCTATACTGCATTATTTACTTATTTACTGCAACATTTACTTATTTACTTCCACTTATTTACTAATTTACTGCACTATTTACTTCTTCGCTTCCACTTCTCAACTGCACCATTTACTTATTTACTTCCACTCCTCAACTGCACTATTTACTTATTTACCTCCACTTCTATACTGCATTATTTACTTATTTACTGCAACATTTACTTTTTTACATCCACTTATTTACTAATTTACTGCACTATTTACTTCTTCACTTCCACTTATCAACTGCACCATTTACTCATGTACTGCAACGTTTACTTATTTGCCGCACTATTTTTGTGTTTACTTCCACTTATTTACTTATTTACTGCATTATTTACTCATTTACTTCCACTTCTTAACCTCATTATTTACTTATTTACTGCACTATTTACTTATTTACTTCCACTCAACTGCATTATTGACTTATTTACTGCAACGTTTACTTATTTACTTCCACTTCTATACTGCACTATTTACTTATTTACTTCCACTTCTTAACTGCATTATTTACTTATTTACTGCACTATTTACTTATTTACTGCCACTTCTCAACTGCACTCTTTACGTATTTCTTCAACATTTACTTTTTTACTTCCACTTCTTTACTTATTTACTGCACTGTTTACTTATTTACTTCCAGTTTTCAACTACATTATTTACTTATTCACTGTATTGTTTGCTTATTTACTTGCACTTCTCAACTGCATTATTTACTCGCACTTCTCAACTGCATTATTTACTTCCACTTCTAAACTGCATTATTTACTTTTTCACGGCAACATTTACTTATTTACTTCCACTTATTTACTTATTTACTTCCACTTCTTAACTGCATTCTTTACTTTTTCACTGCAACATTTACTTATTTACTTCCACTTATTTACTTATTTAATGTACTATTTACTTATTTACTGCAACGTTTACTTATTTACTGCACTATTTTTGTATTTACTTCCACTTATTAACCTCACTATTTACTTATTTACTGCAACATTACTTATTTACTGCACTATTTACTTATTTACTTCCACTCCTCAACTGCATCATTGACTTATTTACTGCAACGTTTACTTATTTACTTCCACCTGTATACTGCATTATTTACTTATTTACTTCCACTTCTTAACTGCATTATTTACTTCCACTTCTAAACTGCATTATTTACTTTTTCACTGCAACATCTACTTATTTACTTCCACTTATTTACTTATTTACTTCCACTTCTTAACTGCATTCTTTACTTTTTCACTGCAACATTTACTTATTTACTTCCACTTATTTACTTATTTAATGCACTATTTACTTATTTACTGCAACGTTTACTTATTTACTGCACTATTTTTGTATTTACTTCCACTTATTAACCTCACTATTTACTTATTTACTGCAACATTACTTACTGCAATATTTACTTATTTACTTCCACTCCTCAACTGCATCATTGACTTATTTACTGCAATGTTTACTTATTTACTTCCACCTGTATACTGCATTATTTACTTATTTACTTCCACTTCTTAACTGCATTATTTACTTCCACTTCTAAACTGCATTATTTACTTTTTCACTGCAACATTTACTTATTTACTTCCACTTATTTACTTCCACTTCTTAACTGCATTCTTTACTTTTTCACTGCAACATTTACTTATTTACTTATTTAATGCACTATTTACTTATTTAATGCACTATTTACTTATTTACTGCAACGTTTACTTATTTACTGTACTATTTTTGTATTTACTTCCACTTATTAACCTCACTATTTACTTATTTACTGCAACATTACTTATTTACTGCACTATTTACTTATTTACTTCCACTCCTCAACTGCATCATTGACTCATTTACTGCAACGTTTACTTATTTACTTCCACCTGTATACTGCATTATTTACTTATTTACTTCCACTTCTTAACTGCATTATTTACTTATTTACTTCCACTTCTCAGCTGTACTCTTTACTTATTTACTGCAACATTTACTTATTTACTTCCACTTCTTTACTTATTTACTTCCACTTTTCAACTACATTATTTACTTATTTACTGTACTGTTTGCTGATTAACTTGCATTTCTCAACTGCATTATTTACTTTCACTTATAAACTGCATTATTTACTTATTTACTTCCACTTCTTAACTGTATTATATACTGCAACATTTACTTATTTACCTCCACTTATTAACTTATTTACTGCACTATTTACTTATTTACTTCCACTTATATACTGCATTATTTACTTCCACTTCTTAACTGCATTATTTACTTATTTACTGCACTATTTACTTATTTACTGCCACTTCTCAACTGCACTCTTTACGTATTTACTGCAACATTTACTTATTTACTTCAACTTCTTTACTTATTTACTGCACTGTTTACTTATTTACTTCCAGTTTTCAACAACATTATTTACTTATTCACTTTATTGTTTGCTTGTTTACTTGCACTTCTCAACTGCATTATTTACTTCCACTTCTCAACTGCATTATCTACTTCCACTTCTAAACTGCATTATTTACTTTTTCACGGCAACATTTACTTATTTACTTCCACTTATTTACTTATTTACTTCCACTTCTTAACTGCATTCTTTACTTTTTCACTGCAACATTTACTTATTTACTTCCACTTATTTACTTATTTACTGCAACGTTTACTTATTTACTGCACTATTTTTTGTATTTACTTCCACTTATTAACCTCACTATTTACTTATTTACTGCAACATTACTTATTTACTGCACTATTTACTTATTTACTTCCACTCCTCAACTGCATCATTGACTTATTTACTGCAACGTTTACTTATTTACTTCCACCTGTATACTGCATTATTTACTTATTTACTTCCACTTCTAAACTGCATTATTTACTTTTTCACTGCAACATTTACTTATTTACTTCCACTTATTTACTTCCACTTCTTAACTGCATTCTTTACTTTTTCACTGCAACATTTACTTATTTACTTCCACTTACTTATTTAATGCACTATTTACTTATTTACTGCAACGTTTACTTATTTACTGCACTATTTTTTGTATTTACTTCCACTTATTAACCTCACTATTTACTTATTTACTGCAACATTACTTATTTACTGCCCTATTTACTTCCACTCCTCAACTGCATTCTTTACTTTTTCACTGCAACGTTTACTTATTTACTTCCACCTGTATACTGCATTATTTACTTATTTACTTCCACTTCTTAACTGCATTATTTACTTATTTACTGCACTATTTACTTATTTACTTCCACTTCTCAACTGCACTCTTTACTTATTTACTGCAACATTTACTTATTTACTTCCACTTCTTTACTTATTTACTGCACTGTTTACTTATTTACTTCCACTTTTCAACTACATTATTTACTTATTTACTGTACTGTTTGCTGATTAACTTGCATTTCTCAACTGCATTATTTACTTTCACTTAAAAACTGCACTATTTACTTATTTACTTCCACTTCTATACTGCATTATTTACTTCCACTTCTTAACTGCATTATTTACTTATTTACTGCACTATTTACTTATTTACTTCCACTTCTCAACTGCACTCTTTACTTTTTACTGAAACATTTACTTATTTTCTTCCACCTCTTTACTTATTTACTTCCACTTTTCAACTACATTATTTACTTATTAACTGTACTGTTTGCTTATTTACTCGCACTTCTCAACTGCATTATTTACTTTCACTTCTTAACTGCATTATTTACTGCAACATTTACTTATTTACTGCACTATTTACTTATTTACTTCCACTTCTAAACTGCATTATTTACTTATTTACTGCAACATTTACTTGTTTACTTCCACTTATTTACTAATTTACTGCACTATTTACTTCTTCACTTCCACTTCTCAACTGCACCTTTTACTTATTTACTGCAACGTTTACTTATTTACTGCACAATTTTTGTATTTACTTCCACTTATTTACTTATTTACTGCATTATTTCCTTTTTTACTTCCACTTCTTAACCTCATTATTTACTTATTTACTGCAACATTTACTTATTTACTGCACTATTTACTTATTTACTTACACTCCTCAACTGCATTATTGACTTATTTACTGCAAAGTTTACTTATTTACTTACACTTCTTGACTTCAATATTTACTTATTTACTGCACTATTAACTTATTTACTGCCACTTCTCAACTGCACTCTTTACGTATTTACTGCCACATTTACTTATTTACTTCCACTTCTTTACTTATTTACTGCACTGTTTACTTATTGACTTCCACTTTTCAACTACATTATTTACTTACTTACTGTACTGTTTGCTTATTTACTTGCACTTCTCAACTGCATTATTTACTTATTTACTTCCACTTCTTAACTGCATTATTTACTGCAACATTTACTTATTTACTTCCACTTATTTACTTACTTACTGCACTATTTACTTATTTACTTTCACTTATATACTGCATTATTTACTGCAACATTTACTTATTTACTTCCACTTATTTTCTAATTTACTGCACTATTTACTTCTTTACTTCCACTCCTCAACTGCACCATTTACTTATTTACTGCAACGTTTACTTATTTACTGCACTATTTTTGTATTTACTTCCACTTATTTACTTATTTACTGCATTATTTACTTTTTACTTCCACTTCTTAACCTCATTATTTACTTATTTACTCCAACATTTACTTATTTACTGCATTATTTACTTATTAACTTCCACTCCTCAGCTGCATCATTGACTTATTTATTGCAACGTTTACTTATTTACTTCCACCTGTATACTGCATTATTTACTTATTTACTTCCACTTCTCAACTGCACTCTTTACTTATTTACTGCAACATATACTTATTCACTTCCACTTCTATACTGCACTGTTTACTTATTTACTTCCACATTTCAACTACATTATTTACTTATGTACTGTACTGTTTGCTTATTTACTTGCACTTCTCAACTGCATTATTTACTTATTTACTTCCACTTCTTAACTGCATTATTTACTGCAACATTTACTTATTTACTTCCACTTTTTAACTTATTTACTGCACTATTTACTTATTTACTTCCACTCCTCAACTGCACTATTTACTTATTTACTGCACTGTTTACTTATTTACTTCCACTTCTATACTGCATTATTTACTTATTTACTGCAACATTTACTTATTTACTTCCACTTATTTACTAATTTACTGCACTATTTTCTTCTTCACTTCCACTTCTCAACTGCACCATTTACTTATTTACTTCCACTCCTCAACTGCACTATTTACTTATTTAATTCCACTTCTATACTGCATTATTTACTTTTTTACTGCAACATTTGCTTTTTTACTTCCACTTATTTACTAATTTACTGCACTATTTACTTCTTCACTTCCACTTTTCAACTGTACCATTTACTTATGTACTGCAACGTTTACTTATTTACTGCACTATTTTTGTATTTACTTCCACTTATTTACTGCATTATTTACTTATTTACTTCCACTTCTTAACCTCATTATTTAGTTATTTACTGCAAAATGTACTTATTTACTGCAATATTTACTCATTTACTTCTACTCAACTGCATTATTGACTTATTTACTGCAACGTTTACTTATTTACTTCCACTTCTATACTGCACTATTTACTTATTTACTTCCACTCCTCAACTGCACTATTTACTTATTTACTGCACTATTTACTTATTTACTTCCACTTCTATACTGCATTATTTACTTATTTACTGCAACATTTACTTATTTACTTCCACTTATTTACTAATTTACTGCACTATTTACTTCTTCGCTTCCACTTCTCAACTGCACCATTTACTTATTTACTTCCACTCCTCAACTGCACTATTTACTTATTTACCTCCACTTCTATACTGCATTATTTACTTATTTACTGCAACATTTACTTTTTTACATCCACTTATTTACTAATTTACTGCACTATTTACTTCTTCACTTCCACTTATCAACTGCACCATTTACTCATGTACTGCAACGTTTACTTATTTGCCGCACTATTTTTGTGTTTACTTCCACTTATTTACTTATTTACTGCATTATTTACTCATTTACTTCCACTTCTTAACCTCATTATTTACTTATTTACTGCACTATTTACTTATTTACTTCCACTCAACTGCATTATTGACTTATTTACTGCAACGTTTACTTATTTACTTCCACTTCTATACTGCACTATTTACTTATTTACTTCCACTTCTTAACTACATTATTTACTTATTTACTGCACTATTTACTTATTTACTTCCACTTCTCAACTGCACTCTTTACTTATTTACTGCAACATTTACTTCCACTTCTTTACTTATTTACTGCACTGTTTGCTTATTTACTTCCACTTTTCAACTATATTATTTACTTATTCACTGTACTGTTTGCTTATTTACTTGCACTTCTCAACTGCAACATTTACTTATTTACATTAACTTATTTACTGCACTATTTACTTATTTACTTCCACTCCTCAACTGCATTATTTACTTATTTACTGCAACGTTTACTAATTTACTTCCACTCCTCAACTGCACTATTTACTTATTTAATGCAACATTTACTTATTTACTTCCACTTCTATACTGCATTATTTACTTATTTACTTCCACTTATTTATTGCAGTATTTACTTATTTACTTCCACTCCTTAACTGCACTATTTACTTTTTTACTGCAACATTGACTTATCTACTTCCACTTCTTTACTGTATTATTTACTTATTTACTTTCAGTTCTTAACTGCATTATTTACTTATTTACTGCAACGTTTACTTATCTACATCCACTTCTACACTGCATTATTTACTTATTTACTTCCACTTCTTAACTGCATTATTTACTTATTTACCGCAACAATTTCTTATTTACCTTCACTTATTTATTTACTTCCACTTATTTCCTTATTTATTGCACTATTTACCTATTTACTTCCACTCCTCAACTGCACTATTTACTTATTCACTGCAACATTTACTTATCTACTTCCACTACTACACTGCATTATTTACTTATTTACTTCCACGTCTACACTGCATTATTTACTTATTTACTTCCACTTCTTAACTGCAATATTTACTTATTTAATGCAACATTTACTCATCTACATCCACTTCTACACTGCATTATTTACTTACACTTCTTAACTGCATTATTTACTGCAACAATTTCTTATTTACCTTCACTTATTTACTGCACTATTTACTTATTTACCGCAAAATTTATTTATTTACTTCCACTTCTTAACTGCATTATTTACTTATTTACTGCCACATTCACTTATTTACTTCCACTTCTTTATTTATTTACTGCACTGTTTACTTATTTACTTCCACTTCTCAACTGCATTAATTACTTATTTACTGCAACATTTATTTATTTACTTCCACTTCTCAACTACATTATTTACTTATTTACTTCCACTTCTCAACTGCATTATTTAGTTATTTACTTCCACTTCTAAACTGCATTATTTACTTATTCACTTCCACTTCTTAACTGCATTATTTACTTATTTACTGCAACATTTACCATTTTACTTCACTTTTTTAATGCATTATTTACTTATTTACTTTCACTCCTCAACTGCTTTATTTACTGCAATGTTTACTTATTTACTGAAAAATGTTCTTATCTACTTCCACTTCTATACTGCATTATTTACTTATTTACTTCCACTTCTTAACTGCATTATTTACTTATTTCCTGCAACATTTACTTATTTAGTTTCACTTAGTTACTGCACTATTTACTTATTTACTTCCACTCCTCAACTGCATTACTTACTTATCTACTGCAACATTGACTTATTTACTTCCACTTCTGAACTGTGTTATTTACTTATTTACTGCAACATTTACTTATTTACTTCCAGTTATTTACTTATTTACTGCACTATTTACTTATTTAGTTCCACTCCTCAACTGAATTATTTAGTCTTTTACTGCAACGTTTACTTATTTACTTCCACCTACTTAATTATTTACCTCACTATTTACTTATTTACCTCCACTCCCCAACCGCACTATTAACTTATTTACTGCAACATTTACTTATTAATTTCCACTTCTATTGTGCATTATTTACTTATTTACTTCCACTCTTTAACTGCATTATTTACATATTTACTGCAATGTTTACTTATTTACTTCCACCTACTTAATTATTTACTGCACTATTTACTTATTTACCTCGACTCCCCAACTGCACTACTTACTTATTTACTGCAACATTTACTTATCTGCTTCACTTCTATTGTGCATTATTTACTTCCACTCTTTAACTGCATTATTTACTTATCTACTGCAACGTTTACTTATTTACTTCCACTTACTTATTTACTGCACAATTTACTTATTTACTTCCACTCCTCAACTGCACTATTTACTTATTTACTGCAACATATACTTATTTACTTCCACTTCTATACTGCATTATTTAATTATTTACTTCCACTCCTCAACTGCATTATTTACTTATTTACTGCAACATTTACTTATTTACTTCCACTTATTTACTGCACTATTTACTTATTTACTTCCACTCCTTAACTGCACTATTTACTTATTAACTGCAACATTTACTTATCTACTTCCACTTCTTTACTGCACTGTTTACTTATTTACTTCCACTTCTTAACTGCATTATTTACTGCAACATTTACTTATTTACTTCCACTTATTTACTGCACTATTAACTTATTTACTTCCATTCCTCAACTGCATTATTTACTTATTAACTGCAACATTTACTTATTTTCTTCCTTTTATTTACTTATTTACTGCACTATTTACTTCCACTGCTCAACTGCATTATTTACTTTTTTACTGCAATATTTACTTATTTACTTTAACATCTTAACCGCATTATTTATGTATGTACTACTATATTAACTTCTTCACTTCAACTTATTAACTGTATCATTTACTTATTTACTGCAATATTTATTTCTTCACCTTCAATTCTCCACTGCATTATTTCGTTATTTACTGCAACATTCACTTATTTACTTCCACTTCTCAACTGAATTATTTGCTACAATATTTACTGCTGTACTTCCACTTCTCAACTGCATTGTTTACTTATTTACTGCACTATTTACTTCTACTTCTCAACTGCATTATTTACTTATTTACTTCCACTTCTTTGTTTACTTATTTACAGCACTATTTACTTCAACTTATTAACTGCAATTTTTACTTATTTACTGCCCTATTTACTTATTTACTTCCACTTCTCGACTACATTATTTACTTATTTACTGCGCTGTTTACTCATTTACTTCCACTTCTTTGCATCATTATATACTTTTTTACTGCACTGTTTACTTATTTACTTCCGCTCCTCAACTGCATCATTTACTTATTTACTACAGTGTTAACTTATTTACGTCCAGTTCTCAACTGCATTGTTTACTTATTTACTGCACTATATTTACTTTCACTTCTCAACTGCATTATTTACTTATTAACTTCCATTTCTTTACTGCATTGTGTACTTATTTATTGCACTATTTACTTCCAGTTCTCAACTGCATTATATACTTATTTACAGCACTATTTACTTCCACTTCTCAACCACATTATTTACTTATTTACAGCATTATTTACTTCCACTTATTAACTGCAAATTTTACTTATTTACTGCCCTATTTACTTATTTACTTCCACTTCTCGACTGCATTATTTACTTATTTACTGCACTGTTAACTCATTTACTTCCACTCCTTTGCATCATTATATACTTATTTACTGCACTGTTTACTTATTTACTTCCACTCCTCAACTGCATTATTTACTTATTTACTACAGTGTTTACTTATTTACTTCCACTTATTAACTGCAATTTCCACTATTTGCTGCCCTATTTACTTATTTACTTCCACTTTTCGACTGCAGAATTTACTTATTTACTGCACTGTTTACTCATTTACTTCCACTTCTTTGCATCATTATATACTTATTTACTTCCACTCCTCAACTGCATTATTTACTTATTTACTACAGTGTTTACTTATTTACTTCCACTTCTCAACTGCATTGTTTACTTATTTACTTTCACTTCTCAACTGCATTATTTACTTTCACTTCTCAACTGCATTATTTACTTATTTACTTCCACTTCTTTACTGCATTGTTTACTTATTTACAGCACTATTTACTTCCAGTTCTCAACTGCATTATATACTTATTTACAGCACTATTTACTTCCACTTCTCAACTGCATTATTTACTTAATTACAGCATTATTTACTTCCACTTATTAAATGCAATTTTTACTTATTTACTGCCCTATTTACTTCCACTTCTTGACTGCATTATTTACTTATTTACTGCCCTATTTACTCATTCACTTCCACTTCTTTGCATCATTATATACTTATTTACTGCACTGTTTACTTATTTACTTCCACTCCTCAACTGCATTATTTACTTATTTACTACAGTGTTTACTTATTAACTTCCACTTCTCAACTGCATTGTTTACTTAGTTACTGCACTATTTACTTATTTACTTTCACTTCTCAACTGCATTATTTACTTATTTACTTCCACTTCTTTACTGCATTGTTTACTTATTTACAGCACTATTTACTTCCAGTTCTCAACTGCATTATATACTTATTTACAGCATTATTTACTTCCACATATTAACTGCAATTTTTACTTATTTAGTGCCCTATTTACTTATTTACTTCCACTTCTCGACTGCATTATTTACTTATTTACTGCACTGTTTACTCATTTACTTCCACTTCTTTGCATCATTATATACTTATTTACTGCACTGTTTACTTATTTAATTCCACTCCTCAACTGCATTATTTACTTATTCACTAGTGTTTACTTATTTACTTCCACTTCTCAACTGCATTTTTTACTTATTTACTGCACTATTTACTTATTTGCTTCCAGTTCTCAACTGCATTATATACTTATTTACTTCCACTTCTCAACTGCATTATTTACTTATTTACAGCATTATTTACTTCCACTTATTAACTGCAATTTTTACTTATTTACTGCCCTATTTACTTCCACTTCTTGACTGCATTACTTACTTATTTACTGCCCTATTTACTCATTTACTTCCACTTCTTTGCATCATTATATACTTATTTACTTCCACTCCTCAACTGCATTATTTACTTATTTACTACAGTGTTTACTTATTTACTTCCACTTCTCAACTGCATTTTTTACCCTATTTACTGCACTATTTACTTTCACTTCTCAACTGCATTATTTACTTATTTACTTCCACTTCTTTACGGCATTGTTTACTTATTTACAGCACTATTTCCTTCCAGTTCTCAACTGCATTATATACTTATTTACAGCACTATTTACTTATTTAATTCCACTTATTAACTGCAATTTTTACTTATTTACTGCCCTGTTTACTTATTTACTTCCACTTCTCAACTGCATTATTTACTGCACTGTTTACTCATTTACTTCCATTTCTTTGCATCATTATAGACTTATTTGCTGCACTGTTTACTTATTTACTTCCACTCCTCAACTGCATTATTTACTTATTTACTACACTATTTACTTGTTTACTTCCACTTCTTGACTGCATTGTTCACTGCACTATTTACTGCTTTACTTTCACTTCTAAACTGCATTGTTTACTTATTAGTGCACTATTTACTTATTTACCTTCACACCTCAACTGCATTATTTATTTATTCACAACACTATTTACTGATTTACTTCCACTTCACAACTGTATTATTTACTGCAATATTTACTGCTTTACTTACACTTCTTACTGCATTATTTACTTATTTACAGCACTGTTTACTTATTTACTTCCACTTCTCAACTGCATTATTTACCGCAATATTTACTGCTTCACTTCCACTTTTAAACTGCATTATTGAACTATTTACAGCACTATTTACTTCCACTTCTCAACTGCATGATTTACATATTTACTGCACTATTTACTTATTTACTTCCACTTCTCAAGTGCATTGTTTACTTATTTACTGAACTATTTACTTATTTACTTTCACTTCTTGACTGCATTATGTACTTATTTACTACACTATTTACTTATTTACTTCCACTTTTCAATTGCAATATTTACTGATTTACTTCCACTTCTCAACTGCATTATTCATTTACTGCACTGTTTACTTATTTACTTCCACTTCTCAATTGCATTGTTTACTGCACTATTTAATGCTTTACTTCCACCTCTTACTGCAATTTTTAATTATTTACAGCATTGTTTACTTATTTACTTCCAATTCTCAACTGCATTATTTACTTATTTACTGCACTATTAACTTATTTACTACCACTTCTCAATTGCATCATTTACTGCAATATTTACTGCTTCACTTCCACTTCGGAACTGCATTATTTAATTATTTACAGCACTATTTACTTCCACTTCTCAACTGCATTATCTACTTATTTACTGCACTATTTACTTATTTACTTCCACTCAACTGCATTGTTTACTCATTTACTGCACTATTTACCTATTTACTTCCACTTCTTGACTGCATTGTTTACTTATTTACAGCACTATTTACTTATTTACTTCCACTTCTCAACTGCATGATTTACTTATCTACTGCACTATTTACTTATTTACTTCCACTTCTTGACTGCGATATTTACTTTTTTACTGCACTATTTACTTATTTACTTCCACTTCTCAACTGTATTGTTTACTGCAATATTTACTGCTTTACTTCCACTTCTCAACCGCATTATTTACTTATTTATCTATTTACTGCATTATTAACTTTTTACTTCCACTTTTCAACTGAATTATTTACTGCAATATTTACGTCTTTACTTCCACTTCTCAACTGCATTATTTAATTATTCACAGCAATATTTTTACTACACTATTTATTTCTGAACTACATTATTTACTGGTTTACTACACTCTTTACTTCTTCACTTTTACTTCTTAACTACATTATTTAATTATTTACTGCACTATATACTTCTACGTCTTTGCACTATTTCTTTCATTCGACTACTACTATATTTCTTTAAATGTACTTCCTAATTACATGATTTACTCATTTACTACACTATTTACTTGTTCACTTCTACTACTTAACAACATTATTTCCTTTTTATTACTCTAATCATTCACTTCCACTTCATAACTGCATTGTTTACTTACAGTATTTACATAACCATTTATTTATTTATTACATTTATTTTTTACTTATTTACGTCTTTTTTTTTTACTTCTTTGCACATTTACTTTTTTGCACATTTCATTTTAATTCTATTTCCTAACTACACTATTCACTTCCATTTCTTAACTAAATTATTTACTTATTTATGACACTATTTATTTACTTTATCTTTTCAAATGCATTGTTTACTTATTTACTAAATTATTTACTTTTTTACAGCATTGTTGACTTATTTGTTGCACTTTTTTTAAAAATTCTTCTCCTTAACTACACTAATTACTTCTACTTCTGAACTACTTTATTTACTTGTTAAACTATTTACTTTTTTTGCGTCCACTTCTGAACTGCATTGTTTACTTATTTCCTAAACCATTTACTTCTACTTCTTTACAGCACTGTTTAGTTATTTATCGCACTATTTTTTTCTTCCTAACTACATTATTTACCTGTTCACTACACTATTCACTTCTACTTCTGAACTATATTGTTTACTTAATAAACAATTTTTTTTTTACATCCACTTCTGAACGGCATTGTTTACTTATTTACTAAACTATTTACTTCTACTTTTTTTAAAGCATTGTTTACTTATTTATTACACTAGTTACTTATTTACTTAACTTCCCTATATATAATATTTATATCATATTATATATATATATATAATATTTATATATATGTTAACTTCTTAGACTAAGACTTCTACTCTTAGCTGCATTATTTGCTCATTTATTAAACAATTTACTTCTTTAATTCAACTTCTTAACTGTATTATTTACTTCACTTTCTTTATTTTACCTCCTAACTACATATTTTTTCTACAATATTTACTTCTTTGCTACTACTTCCAAAAATGTATTATTCACTTCTTTTATTACTTCTTACCTGCATTATTAACATTTTGCTACACTTTTTACCTCGGTTGGTGGAGCGGCCGTGCCAGCAAATTGAGGGTTCCAGGTTCGATCCCCGCTTCCGCCATCCTAGTCACTGCCATTGTGTCCTTGGGCAAGACACTTTGCCCACCTGCTCCAAGTGCCACCCACACTGGTTTAAATGTAAAAACTAGATATTGGGTGTCACTATGTAAAGCGCTTTGAGTCACTAGAGAAAAAGGGCTATATAAATATAATTCACTTCACTTCACTACTTCTTACATGTTTTATTGCACTATTTATTTCTTTACTGCAACTGCACACTTCCTGTGTTAATCAACATCTTTTGAGACCTTACTCTCCTCACCTAAATCCTGTTCCTGATTAGCCCCGCCCTCTTTGCTGGCCCCGCCCACCTGACTGATGCCAAGACACTCCTATTTAGCTCATCTTTGTGTACAATTGCATTCAATAATCATAATTAAATATTGATCATAGTAATCACAATATGAAATAATATGGGATGAAATACACACAGTGAAGGTTTTTTGTACCTATGGGTGGAGGCGGGACCACTAGCATTTTACACACACTGGGAAATTCAGCATTGTGATGTATGTTTTGACTTATTTATCATTGTTTTGTGTGCACGGTGCAGATCTGTGCACGAGTACCCCGCAGACGTCGGAGGAGCTGGCGAGCAGGAAGAAGCTCCTGGGTCTCCTGGACTCGGTGATCGACGCCCTGGTGTGGTCCATCTCCAAGATGGGACTGAGCAGCCAGCAGCAGACGCTGCGCCTGGGACATCTCACCATGCTGCTGTCGCACATACGACACGTCAGGTACGTTCTCTTTTTTTTTTTTTATGCTTCAAGTGTCACACCCTAGTGGTAAGATTGTAGCGACGAGTTCATGTGGGGTAAGAACCACTTTATGCTGTAAAGGTTGGCTACAAACATTAGCGTAACATAGCGTAAAATCCGCTACTTTTTTTCCCTATACTTTGAGCCCTGCGGCTTATAAGACGGTGCGGCTAATTTATGGATTCATGGAAATTATTTTATATAATTTGTGTCCTTCCCTTTATCGGTAGTGCCTTTTTTTTTTTTTTTTTAAACCGTAGCGCTGTTTAGTCTTCTAGCCATCCATAGCGGTTTCACTCTTATGGATTCTTCCATTATCACTCCAAGCAACATTTTGTATTTTTTACAATATAACTAAAACTGTTTATACTTACTGAACCGTCTGTAGGAGCGCTTTCATGCATTTTTCCACGTGCTAAATGCTAACGTCGTTAGCATTAGCTTATATGCTAATGCGTTTACTTACAAACCACGTTTCCATATGAGTTGGGAAATAGTGTTAGATGTAAATATAAACGGAATACAATGATTTGCAAATCCTTTTCAACCCATATTCAGTTAAATATGCTACAAAGACAACATATTTGATGTTCAAACTGATAAACTTTTTTTTGTTGTTGCAAATAATCATTAACTGTAGAATTTGATGCCATCAACACGTGACAAAGAAGTTGGGAAAGGTGGCAATAAAAACTGATAAAGTTGAGGAATGCTCATCAAACACTTATTTGGAACATCCCACAGGTGTGAAGGCTAATTGGGAACAGGTGGGTGCCATGATTGGGTATAAAAACAGCTTCCCAAAAAATGCTCAGTCTTTCACAAGAAAGGATGGGGCGAGGTACACCCCTTTGTCCACAACTGCGTGAGTAAAATAGTCAAACAGTTTAAGAACAACGTTTCTCAAAGTGGAATTGCAAGAAATTTAGAGATTTCAACATCTACGGTCCATAATATCATCAAAAGGTTCAGAAAATCTGGAGAAATCACTCCACGTAAGCAGCATGGCCGGAAACCAACATTGAATGACCGTGACCGTCGATCCCTCAGACGGCACCGTATCAAAAACCAACATCAATCTCTAAAGGATATCACCACATGGGCTCAGGAACACTTCAGAAAACCACTGTCACTAAACACAGTTTGTCGCCACATCTGTAAGTGCAAGTTAAAGTCTCTACTATGCAAAGCGAAAGCCATTTATCAACAACATCCAGAAACGCCGCTGGCTTCTATGGGCCCGAAATGATCTATGACGGGCTGATGCAAAGTGGAAAAGTGTTCTGTGGTCTGACGAGTCCACATTTCAAATTTTTGGGGGAAATATTTGACATCATGGGGAAGCGAACCATCCAGACTGTTATCGACGCAAAGTTCAAAAGTGAAGTGAAGTGAATTATATTTATGTAGCGCTTTTCTCAAGTGACTCAAAGCGCTTTACATAGTGACACCCAATATCTAAGTTACATTTAAACCAGTGTGGGTGGCACTGGGAGCAGGTGGGTAAAGTGTCTTGCCCAAGGACACAACGGCAGTGACTAGGATGGCGGAAGCGGGAATCGAACCTGCAACCCTCGAGTTGCTGGCTCGGCCACTCTACCAACCGAGCTATGCGAGCATCTGTGATGGTATGGGGGTGCATTAGTGCCCAAGGCATGGGTAACTTACACATCTGTTAAGGCACCATTAATGCTGAAAGGTACATACAGGTTTTGGAACAACATATGCTGTCTTTCTCATGGACGCCCCTGCTTATTTCAGCAAGACAATGCCAAGCCACATTCAGCACGTGTTACAACAGCGTGGCTTCGTAAAAAAAAAAGAGTGCGGGTACTTTCCTGGCCCGCCTGCAGTCCAGACCTGTCTCCCATGGAAAATGTGTGGCGCTTTATGAAGAGTAAAATACGACAGCGGAGACCCCGGACTGTTGAACGACTGAAGCTCGACATAAAACAAGAATGGGAAAGAATTCCACTTTCAAAGCTTCAACAATTACTTAACCTCAGTTCCCAAACGTTTATTGAGTGTTGTTGAAAGAAAAGGTGATGTAACACAGTGGTGAACATGCCCTTTCCCAACTACTTTGGCACGTGTCGCAGCCATGAAATTCTAACTTTGTTTTTTGCAAGTAATATTTAAGTTTATGAGTTTGAACATGAAATATCTTGGCTTAGTAGAGCATTATGGGTTGAAAATGATTTGTAAATCATTCTATTCCGTTTATATTTACATCGAACACAATTTCCCAACTTATATGGAAACGGGGTTTGTAAGCTAAATGTTGCTTACGCTACCTTTAGCAAGCTTGGTTAGCCTTCTCGCTCGGTGACGGCGTTGTGCTCGTCTCCATAGCAACAAGGGGATGGACCACCTGTCCAGCATGAAGCGGAAGAACGTGGTGCTGGTCTACGACCTCCTCTTAGAGATGTTGGACGCCAACACGTCCGGCGGCGACGCCCAGGTCGCCTCGCCGCCCTCGGACTGCTACCTGGACCGCCGAGCCCCGCCCCGCCTGCCGGCGCCTGCCGCGGCCGAGGGGGTCGTCGACGTCACGGCGGCCGGCGCCCACAGAGTGGTCCTCGCCCACGGGTAAGTACCAGCGCCACACCTTTTAGTCAGCACCATAGCTAGCGTGTTTGTCCCCTTAGCTTTTCCTGGTCTTTGGACTCGGGGGACGCCGCCTCGTCTTCGGCGGACACGACGGACTTCGGGATTCCCGGCGTGGTCTAGACGGCCGACCGACCTGCAGCGAATACGTTTTGTCGCCGTCGTTACGTTTTTGCTTCGTACGCGTCGTCGCGCCGGCAGGTTGCCATGACGACAGTGGCTAGCACGGGTGAGCCCGACCCCCTTTTCCCGCCTTTTCTGCTCCGGTTTAAGGATTGTTACATCACGCGTGTTTGAAGTCATTTTGTTCCTACTTTGTACATTTACAATCATTTTTTAAAATCCGGATAAAAAGTTGCTTCGCCGAACAATTACATTCAAATTAGCATTAGCAAGACTTCCATCGTGACTCAATATTTTTTTTAAATAGGTCCTAAATGTATGAATTTTGTATGAAATGTTTCTACATTTTTGCACCAAACAGCACTTTTAATAGGACTTTTTTTTTTTTTTTTTTTTTACCCTGAGCTGCAGCGAAGCGCTCAGCGTTGGATGCTAACAAAGTTAGCATGCTGGGTTTTTTTTCCACTGTAAAACGTCAAAAAGTGTGAAAAAAAGGTAACCGCGTTAATGTTTTCCTCGAAATGAGAAAGAAAAATTCAGTTGCATACTTGCCAACCTTGAGACCTCCAAATTTGCAAGTTAGTGCTGCAAGGGGTTCGAGGTATTTGTCCTGTTGTGTTGCAATGCAGATGTTTTCCCGAAATGTGTTTGTCATTCTTGTTTGGTGTGGGTTCGCGATGTGCCGCATATTATTTTTTTTTTTACCCTGAGCTGCAGCAAAGCGCTTAGCTTAGCATGATGTTTTTTTCCACTGTAAAACATCAAAAATGTGAAGAAGAAAATGTGACCGCGCTAAAGTTCTTTGAAATGAGAATAAAAAATTCAGTTTCTCTTGCAAGTGAGGGTTCTACTGCATACTTGCCAACCTTGAGCCCTCCGAATTTGGGAGAGTTAGTGCTGCAAGGGATTCTAGGTATTTGTCCTGTTGTGTTTGTATTGTGTTAGGGTGCGGATGTTCTCCCGAAATGTGTTCCGTCGTTCTTGTTTGGTGTGGGTTCACAGTGTGGCACATATTTTTTTTTACCCTGACCTGCAGCAAAGCGTTCAGCGTTAGATGCTAAAAAAGTTAGCATGCTGTTTTTTTTCCACTGTAAAACATCAAAAATGTGAAGAAGAAAATGTGACCGCGCTAAAGTTCTTTGAAATGAGAATAAAAAATTCAGTTTCTCTTGCAAGTGAGGGTTCTACTGCATACTTGCCAACCTTGAGCCCTCCGAATTTGGGAGAGTTAGTGCTGCAAGGGGTTCTAGGTATTTGTCCTGTGGTGTTTATGTTGTGTTACGGCGCGGATGTTCTCCCGAAATGTGTTTTGTCGTTCTTGTTTGGTGTGGGTTCACAGTGTGGCGCATATTTTTAAATTTTACCCTGAGCCACAGCGAAGCGTTTAGCATTGGATGCTAACACAGTTTGCATGCTGTTTTTTTTCACTGTAAAACTTAAAAAATGGGGGGGGAAAAAAATGTGACCGCGCTAACGTTCTTCGAAATGAGATGAATAATTCAGTTTCTCTTGCAAGTGAGGCTTCTACTTCATACTTGCCAACCTTGAGACCTCTGAATTCAGAAGAGTTAGTGCTGCAATGGGGTCTGGGTTTTTGTCCTGTTGTGTTTGTGTTGTGTTACGGTGCGGATGTTCTACCGAAATGTGTTTTGTCGTTCATGTTTGGTGTGGGTTCCCAGTGTGGCGCATATTTTTTTTTTTACCCTGCGCTGCAGCAAAGCGCTTAGCCTTGGATGCTAACAAAGTTAGCATGCTCAAAAAATGTGACCGCGTTAATGTTTTCCTCGAAATGAGAAGAAAAATTCAGTTTCTCTTGCAAGTGAGGCTTCTACTGCATACTTGCCAACCTTGAGACCTCAAGTTTAATTTGGGAGATTGGGGGCGGTGATGAGGTGGGCGGGGTTTGGTGGTATACACACTTACACACACACTACGTGTGGTGAAATTTGTCCCCTACATTTGACCCATCACCTGGGAGGTGAGAGGAGCAGTGAGCAGCAGCGGTGGCCACGCCCGGGAATAATTTTTGGTGATTTACCCCCAACTCCAACCCCTTGATGCTCAGTGCCAAGCAGGGGGGGTAACGGCTCTCATTTTTATAGTCTTTGATATGACTCGGCCCAGGGATTGAACTCACGACGGACACTATATCCACTAGGCCACTGGTAGTTAGTGCTGCAAGGGTTTTTCCGGGTATTTGTCCTGTTGCGTTTATGTTGCGTTAACGGTGTGGATGTTCTCCCGAAATGTGTTTGGTCGTTCTTGTTTGGTGTGGGTTCACAGTGTGACCCCTATGCCTGTTGACCAAGTATGCACTGCATTCACTTGTATGTATATAAGTATATTATACATTAAGTGACTGCGCCGGCACACTGTTAGTATGGAGGATTAGTGACGACAGGTAGTAAACAACGCTAAAGGCAGTTCTCTTAAGCCACGCCCCCGATATTGTCGTCCGGGTGGAATTCGGAAGAATGGTTGCCCCGGGAGATTTTGGGGAGGGGCACTGAAATTTGGGAGTCTCCCGGGAAAATTGGGAGGGTTGGCAAGTATGCTCTACTGTCAGTTTCTTGCGCTCTTTTTGACGTTTTTGAGCCGTGCGGCGTCGTCCAAAGGCGAGCCGCGTTGTTGTTGTTGTTGTTTGGCGTGCCGCAGTCGAGCACGCGCACACACATCCTCCGTGTTTATTGTCAACATCGCTACATGTTGTGTTCAAATGTGACAAATAAATGCCAACCTTTCACACGTTTTGTCGTCGTCTTCTTATAAGCTGTTATAAGCCGTTTATACAGTATTTGTCCTGAGCTCTTATTTTGAAGGCGAAAGTGGTGACCTGTTGTAGTGAAGCGAAGGGTTTATATATGTGGCCTATACTGTATAAAAGTACAAAATAACAAAACAAGGAGTCTTCAGTTTTACACCGGGACCACTTTGTTGCCTTTCTTTTTCAAAACCTGTCAACGTGTCACCACTTTCACTCTTAGCACCTTCAAAATAAGAGCTCAAGGCCTCTTTGTGACGTTAAGTTCCTGTTATTGACTGTTTATACAGCATATGCCTTGAGCTCTTATTTTGAAGGCGCTCAGAGCGGGAGTGGTGACCTGTTGTAGTGGAGCGAAGGGTTTATATATGTGGCCTAAACTGTATAAAAGTACAAAATAACAAAACACGGATCATCCGGTTTCACACCGGGACTACTATGTTGCCTTTCTTTATCAAAACCTGTCTTGGTGTCACCACTTTCACTCTTAGCGCCTTCAAAATAAGAGCTCAAGGCCTTTTTGTGATGTTAAGTTCCTGTTATAAGCCGTAATTACAGTAAATGCCTTGAGCTTTTATTTTGAAGGCGGAAGTGGTGACCCGTTGTAGTGGAGCGAAAGGTTTTTATACGTGGCCTATACTGTATAAAAGTACAAAATAACAAAACTCAGAGACCCTGGTTTTACACCGGGACCACTTTGTTGCCTTTGTTTTTCAAAACCTGTCAACATGTCACCACTTTCACTCTTAGCGCCTTCAAAATAAGAGCTCAAGGCCTTTTTGTGATGTTAAGTTCCTGTTATAAGCCGTAATTACAGTAAATGCCTTGAGCTTTTATTTTGAAGGCGGAAGTGGTGACCTGTTGTAGTGGAGCGAAAGGTTTTTATACGTGGCCTATACTGTATAAAAGTACAAAATAACAAAACTCAGAGACCCTGGTTTTACACCGGGACCACTTTGTTGCCTTTGTTTTTCAAAACCTGTCAACATGTCGCTACTTTCACTCTTAGGGCCTTCAAAATAACAGCTCAAGGCCTCTTTGTGATGTTAAGTTCCTGTTATAAGCCGTAATTACAGTAAATGCCTTGAGCTTTTATTTTGAAGGCGGAAGTGGTGACCTGTTGAAGTGGAGCGAAAGGTTTTTATACGTGGCCTATACTGTATAAAAGAGACTCCGGTTTTACACCGGGACCACTTTCTTTTTCAAAAGCTTTCGCTCCACTACGACGTGTCACCACTTTCGCTCTTATCGCCTTCAAAATAAGAGCGTAAGGCCTCTTTGTGAAGTTAAGTTCCTGTTAACAAGCCGCTTTTACAGTATATACCTTGAGCTCTTATTTTGAAGGCGCTAAGAGAGGAAGTGGTGACACCTTGTGGTGGAGATATATGTCACGGAGGATCCGGTTTTACACCGGGACCACTTTGTTTCCTTCCTTTTTCAAAACCTTCCGCTGCACTGCGTGCCACCACTTGCGCCTTCAAAATAAGAGCTCAAGGCATATACCGCATAAGGGCTTGTAACAGGGACTTAACATCACAAAGAGGCAAGCCTGTTAGAAATAGGTCACACTAGTTAGTGCATCAACAACAACACAATTTTGTGAAGTAAAGCAAAGTTCATTTTCAACATCAAACTTCGTCAACGTTCTTCCGCTTTGAAGCCAGCTGGCATTTCTTTTAGCGCAAAAACGTGACACAAACACAGCAACAAAGTCGTGTTCGACCGCGACGTCGCTATGGACGACAATTCGAGAGTCCCATGTCGGCTTGTCGCGGATCAAAAGTGACGATTTACACACACAAAAAAAACTAGAGATGTCCGATAACGGCTTTTTTGCCTATATGACGATACTGTCCAACTCTTAATTACCGATTCCGATATCAACCGATAGCAATATATACAGTCGTGGAATGAACACATTATTATGCCTCATTTTGTTGTGATGCATTAAACAAAGTAAGAAGGTTTTTCAAAATAAATCAACTGAAATTATGGGGAATTAAAATGCCAACATGGCACTGCCATATTTGTTATTGAAGTCAAAAAGTGCATAATGTGGGACATGCTCTCTCTGAGAGAGCATGAGGAGGTTGAGGTGGGCGGGGTTTAGGGTAGGGGGTAGCAGAGATTGTATATTGTAGCGTCCCGGAAGAGTTAGATAGATTATTGCTTCCTTCGGGAGAGTTCCTTCAGGAAAATTAAAATTAGTTAGTGCTGCAAGGGGTTCTGGGTATTCCTCCTGTCCAAAGGCAAAACCTAGTAACTCACTTCTAGCTGATTTTGAGAAAGCAAAGGAAAACCAATCCATCTTGATGCGGTCTTACAAAGATCTACAAAGTCGTCAAACGCATAGATGTTTTCTTGAGCTTTCATTTTCTTGGCCGATTGAGCCCTGGATTGAATCCGCTCTCGTGAACGTGTGCCCTTTCTCCAGATATTTTATCACAATCTCGGGGGAGGGGGGGCTCCATTCTGCGTTTGCACATTGGGCAAGAGCCGTGTACAGCGTCCAGTTTTTACTTTGACCTCCGCAGAGATACTGGGTTTTTCTGTTGTATCTACGCGGTCATGTGGTAGTTGCTAACAGCTTACTTACGGAAAAAATTACAAAATCGCATACACTAATGTAAAGCATATCACCTAGGAACTCCAAAAATTATTATCAGCTCAGTTTTGACCAACATTGAGTTACTGGGTTTTGCCTTTGGACGGGAGATTTGTCCTATGTTGTGTTACGGTGCGGATGTTCTCCCAAAATGTGTTTGTCATTCTTGTTTGGTGTGGGCCAATCTTCCAAATTCTTCCATTCATGCAAATGTCTCATTAAAGACTAAGGCGACCGACAAAGAAGCTCCGATTGGTCCCTTGATTTACTGGGTTTTTCTGTTGTATCCACGCGGTCATGTGGTAGTTGCTAGGTCCTGCCATGCGCGTAACAGCTTACTTACGGAACAAATTACAAAATCGCATACACTTATGTAAAGCATATCACCTAGGAACTCCAAAATTATTATCAGCTCAGTTTTGACCAACATTGAGTTACTGGGTTTTGCCTTTGGACGGGAGATTTGTCCAATGTTGTGTTACGGTGCGGATGTTCTCCCAAAATGTGTTTGTCATTCTTGTTTGGTGTGGGCCAATCTTCCAAATTCTTCCATTCGTGCAAATGTCTCATTAAAGACAATAAGGCGACCTACCTAACCGGTTGGTAGAGCGGCTGTGCCAGCAACTTGAGGGTTGCAGGTTCGATTCCCGCTTCCGCCAACCTAGTCACTGCCGTTGTGTCCTTGGGCAAGACACTTTACCCACCTGCTCCCAGTGCCACCCACACTGGTTTAAATGTAACTTAGATATTGGGTTTCACTATGTAAAGCGCTTTGAGTCACTAGAGAAAACGCGCTATATAAAATATAATTCATTCACTTACAAAGAAGCTCCGATTGGTCCCTGGAGATACTAGGTTTTTCTGTTGTATCTACGCGGTCATGTGGTGGTTGCTAGGTCCTGCCATGCGCGTAACAGCTTACTTACGGAACAAATGACAATATCGCATACACTAATGTAAAGCATATCACCTAGGAACTCCAAAATTATTATCGGCAGATTTTGTCCTATGTTGTGTTACGGTGCGGATGTTCTCCCAAAATGTGTTTTTCATTCTTGTTCGGTGTGGGTTCACAGTATGGCGCATATTTGTAACAGTGTTAAAGTTGTTTAAACGGCCACCCTCAGTGTGACCTGTGTGGCTGTTGACCAAGTATGCCTTGCATTCACTTGGCAGTGTTTTTAAGGTTTATCGGCGCTTTGGACTTCTCACGTAAGTCGTAAAATTAACTTTTTGAAACCGATACAGATAATTCCCGATATCACATTGTAAAGCATTTATCGGCCGATGATATCGGCAGCCCGACATTATCGGACATCTCTAGTAAATAGAAACAAAAAACAAACGTAGTTTAGTCTTTATGGCTTTCCCAGCGATGGATAAAGAATACTTCCTCATGTGGGGGGCGGGCCGTTGGTGTAGCTCAGCATGGGGTAGAAGGAGCGGGCGAAGTTGTTGGTCATCGTGCAGCCGGAGTCGGCGGAGGAGGACGGCGGCGGCACCAGGCAGGCCAGCGCCAGCAGCAGCAGCAGGAGGAGCTGCAGCGGGAAAGCCGCCCGCAGCACGCGGGACAGGAAGTGGCGAGGAGGCGGGGTCTCCCTGCACACACGCGTATTAGGAGGGTTGGGACAGGAAGTCCAAATATGGAGGAAAGACTTCCCTTAAAATGTTGGACTCTTTTTGTTGATTTTTGAACGTCGTACATAAAAAAATAAAAAAATCTGAATTTTTTTTCTTTATATTCCTTTATTTGATGTCTATTTTTTAATACCTTTTATGCCATTTTTTTTTTTTTTTTTACAGTTTATTGAATGTTTGTCCATTTTTGTTACATTGTTTCCTTATTGTTCCTTGGTGTCTATTTCACCAATGTTTCTTTTTATGTACATTTTTGTCTTCTCTTATCGCCTTCAAAATAAGAGTTCAAGGCCTCTTGGTGATGTTAAGTTCCTGTTACAAGCCGCCTATACAGTATATGCCTTGAGCTCTTATTTTGAAGGCGCCTAGAGAGGAAGTGGTGACACGTTGTGGCGGAGATATATGTCGCCTTATTATATATGTCACGGAGGATCCGGTTTTACACCGGGACCACTTTGTTTCCTTTCTCTTTTCAAAACCTTCCGCTGCACTACATGTCACCACTTGCGCCTTCAAAATAAGAGCTCAAGGCATATACCACATAAGGGCTTATAACAGGGACTTAACAGAGGCAAGCCTGTTAGAAATAGGTTACACTAGTTAGTGCATTTTTAATACCTTTTATGGCATTTTTTTTTTTTACAGTTTGTTGAATGTTTGTCCATTTTTGTTACATTGTGTTTCCTTATTGTTCCTTTGTTTCTATTTTTGTGCTATTTCACCAATGTTTCTTTTTATGTACATTTTTGTCCTCTCTTATCGCCTTCAAAATAAGAGTTGAAGGCCTCTTTGTGATGTTAAGTTCCTGTTACAAGCCGCTTATACAGTATATGCCTTGAGCTCTTATTTTGAAGGCGCTTGGAGAGGAAGGGGTGACACGTTGTGGTGGAGATATATGTCGCCTTATTATATATGTCACGGAGGATCCGGTTTTACACCGGGACCACTTTTTTTCCTTTCTCTTTTCAAAACCTTCCGCTGGACTACATGTCACCACTTGCGCCTTCAAAATAAGAGCTCAAGGCATATACCACATAAGGGCTTATAACAGGGACTTAACATCACAGAGAGGCAAGCCTGTTAGAAATAGGTTACACTAGTTAGTGCGTTTTTAATACCTTTTATGGCATTTTTTTTTTTTTACAGTTTGTTGAATGTTTGTCCATTTTTGTAACATTGTGTTTCCTTGTTGTTCCTTTGTGTCTATTTTTGTGCTATTTCACTAATGTTTCTCCATTATGTACATTTTTGTCTTCTCTGTCAAGTCTGCTCATTTTTTATTGTCATTTAGTTGAATTTTTGTTCCTTTTTGCCATTTTTTGTCAAATTTTTAACTTGTTTCCATTTTTTTTTTACATTTTTGTACATTTTTATGTATTTTTTTTATTTACATATTTCTACATTGTTGTTCAGTTGTTTTACTTGTTCTACAAATTTTTTCCCATTTAGTAAATTAATTCATTGTTTTTTTCTATTTAGTATATTTTAAATATATATATTTTTTGGTCCATGTTTTAATATTTTTTGGGCGATTTTTTTGTACCTTATTGTTATTTTCATCCATTTTTCAATCAATCAATCAATCAATCAATCAATGTTTACATTTTTGTCCAGTCTTCTCGTTTTTTTTATTGTCAATTAGTTTCATTTTTGTTCCTTTTTGCCATTTTTGTCACTTTTTTAAATTGTGTCCATTTTTGTACATGTTTATCTTTTTTTTTTTTTTTTACATATTTCTACACTGTTTTACTTGTTCTAAACATTGTTTCCCATTTAATATAATGTCAGTTTTTTTTTTTATTCTGTTTTTTTTTTACGTATTTCTACATTGTTGTTCAGTTGTGTTCATTTGTTTTACTTGTTTTACAAATGTTTTCCAATTTAATAAATTATTGTAAGTTTTTTTTTATTTTTTACATATTTCTACATTGATGTTCAGTTGTGTTCATTTGTTTTACTTGTTCTACAAATGTTTTCCCATTTAATAAATTATTGTAATTTTTTTAAATTCTGTGTTTTTTTCTATTTTAAATATATATATTTTTTGGTCCATGTTTTAATATTTTTTTGGGCAATTTTTTTTTTACAGTTTGTTGAATGTTTGTACATCTTTGTAAAATTGTGTTAATCTTTGTACGTTATTGTTATTTTCGTCCATTTTTCAATCAATGTTTACATTTTTGTCTTTTCTGTCCAGTCTTCCCGTTTTTTTAATTGTCAATTAGTTTCATTTTTGTTCCTTTTTGCCATTTTTGTCACTTTTTTAACTTTTGTCCATTTTTTTGCCATTTTTGTACATGTTTATCTTTTTTTTTTTTTTTACATATTTCTATGTTGTTGTTTTACTTGTTCTAAACATTGTTTCCTATTTAATATAATGTCAGTTTTTTTTAAAAATTCTGTTTATTTTTTTACGTATTTCTACATTGTTGTTCAGTTGTGTTCATTTGTTTTACTTGTTTTACAAATGTTTTCCCATTTAATAAATTTATTGTAAGTTTTTTTATTTTTTTACATATTTCTACATTGATGTTCAGTTGTGTTCATTTGTTTTACTTCTTCTACAAATGTTTTCCCATTTAATAAATTATTGTAATTTTTTTTAATTCTGTGTTTTTTTCTATTTAGTATACTTTAAATATATATATTTTTTGGTCCACGTTTTAATATTTTTTTGGCGAATTTTTTTTACAGTTTGTTGAATGTTTGTCCATTTTTGTAAAATTGTGTTCATCTTTGTACATTATTATTAATTTGTGTCCATTTTTGTGCTATTTCACCAATTGTTTCTCCATTATGTACATTTTTGTCTTTTCTGTCCAGTTTTCTCGTTTTTTTTATTGTCAATTAGTTTCATTTTTGTTCCTTTTTGCCATTTTTGTCACTTTTTTAACTTTTGTCCATTTTTTTGCCATTTTTGTACATGTTTATCTTTTTTTTTCCATATTTCTACGTTGTTGTTCATTTGTTTTACTTGTTCTACACACTGTTTCCCATTTAATATATTATTGTCAGTTTTTTTTTAATTCTGTTTTTTATTTTTATTTTTTACATATTTCTACATTGTTGTTCAGTTGTGTTCATTTGTTTAACTTGTTCTACAAATGTTTTCTCATTTAATAAATTATTGTAAGTTTTTAAATTTTTTACATATTTCTACATTGTTGTTCAGTTGTGTTCATTTGTTTTACTTGTTCTACAAATGTTTTCCCATTTAATAAATTGTTGTAAGTTGTTTTTTAATTTAATTCTGTGTTTTTTTTTATTTAGTACATTTTAAATATATGTATTTTTTTTGGTCCATGTTTTAAAACATTTTTGGTAATTGTTTTGTACAGTTTGTTGAATGATTGTTAATTTTTGTAAAATTGTGTTCATATTTGTACATTATTGTTAATTTGAGTCCATATTCGTGCTATTTCACCAATTGTTTCTCCATTATGTACATTTTTGTCTTTTTTGTCGAGTCTTCTCGTTTTTTTGTCAGTTTCATTTTTGTTCCTTTTTGTCAGCTTTGTCACTTTTTTAACTTGTGTCCATTTTGTGGCCATTTATTTATTTTTATTTTTTTTTACATATTTTTACATTGTTGTTCATCTGTTTTACATGTTCTACACATTGTTTCCCATTTAATATATTATTGTCATTTTTTTTTTAATTCTGTGTTTTTTTCGATTTAGTACATTTTGAATATTTATTTTTTTTGTTCCATGTTTTAATGTTTGTTGAATGTTTGTCAATGTTAATTAAGTTGTTAACTTTGATTCATTTTTGTAAAATTGTGTTCATCTTTGTACATTATTGTTCATTTATGTCCATTTTTATACTAGTTCGCCAGTTTTTCTCCATTATATAATTTTTTGTATTTTCTGTCTCGTATTTTCATTTATTCCTATTGTTTCATCATTTTGTTTCAGTTTTGTTCCTTTTGGTAATTTTTTGTAAAATTTTAACTTGTGTCCATATTTTTGTACATGTTTATCTTTGTACATGCTTCTACATTATTGTTCAGTGTTCATTTGTTTGACTTTTTTACACATTTTTCCCATTTTATAAATTATTGTCAGTAATTTCTTTTCTATTTTGTCGATCGTGGATTTTTTTTTCTTCATTTTTGTCAATGTTTTAAAATTTGTTCGACCGTTTGTTTTTACATGTTTTGGCCATTTTTTTTTTTTTTACAGTTTTGTAAATGTGTGTCCTGTTTTGCTGTTTTTATATTTTTCTAAATGTTTGTTCATCTTTGTACATGATTCTACATTATTGTTCATTTTTGTCAATTTTTTTAATTGTATTTAAAAAAAAAAAAAAATCTGATTTATTAAATCGTCAATTGTTTTTGAAGTTTTTTTCTGTATTTTTTGTCAATTTTGTTTGTATTTTTTACTTTTAAACATTTTGTTTAATTATTGTCGATTTCTTTATAGGTCTATAAAATTGTGTAATTACTTTCTTATATTTTTACACATCTTTGTAAACTGCTGTTTTTAAATATTTGTAAATTTGTGTTCATCTTTGTACACGCTTCTACAATATTGTTCATTTGTGTCCATTTTTAAATTTTTATTTTTATTTTTACACATTTTTGCCAATTTATGAAATTGTCAAGTATTTTTTCTAATTTCTTTTTTCTGTATTTTTTGTAAAAAAAAATATTTCAAATTTAAACATTTTGTTCAATTATTGTCGATTTCTTTATATTTCTATAAATTTGTGTAATTAATTTCTTATATGTTTACACATTTTTGTAAACTGCTGTTTTTATATTTTTGTACATCTTTGTACATGCTTATACATTATTGTTCATTTGTGTCCATTCTTTTTGTGTATTTTTTTTACACATCTGATTTATGAAATTGTCAAGTATTTTTTTGAATTTCTTTTCTCTGTATTTTTTTTTCTTTGGTCAATTTTGCTTTTTTTTTTTTTTTTTACTTTTGCACAGTTTGTTTGATTATTGTTGATTTCTTTATATTTCTATAAATTAGTGTAATTACTTTTTTATATTTTTACACATCTTTGTAAATTGCTGTTTTTATATTTTTGTAAATGTTTGTTCATCTTTGTACATGTTTCTACATTATTGTTCATTTGTGTCCATTCGTTTGATTTTTTGACACGTTTTTGCTGATTTATAAAATTGTCAAGTTTTTTCAATTTTTTTAGTAAATTTTGTTTTTTTTACTTTTAAACATTTTGTTTAATTATTGTTGATATCTTTATATTTCTATATATTTCTGTAATTACTTTCTTATATTTGAATACATCTTTGTAAACTGCTGTTTTTATATTTTTGGAATTTTTTGTTCATCTTTGTACATGCTTCTAAATTATTGTTTATTTGCATCCATTCGTTTTCCGTATTTTGTTTTACACATTTTTGCTGATTTATTAAATTGTCAATTATTTTTTCAAATTTCTTTTGTCTGTATTTTTTTGTCAATTTAAATTTTTTTAATTTTTAAACACTTTGTTTAATCATTGTCGATTTGTTTATATTGCTATACATTTGTGTAATTACTTTCTTATATTTTACACCTCTTTGTAAACTGATGTTTTTATATTTTTGTAAATGTTTGTCAATCTTTGTACATGCTTTTACATTATTGTTCATTTGTGTCCATTTTTTATTCATTTTTTTACACATATTTGCTGATTTATGAAATTGTCAATCATTTTTTCAATGTATTTTTCTAAATGTTTTACTTTTAAACATTTTGTTTAATCATTGTCGATTTTTCTTTATATTTCCATAAATCTGTGTAATCATTTTGTTAAATTTTTCCACATCTTTGTAAAGTGCTGTTTTTATATTTTTCAAAATTTTTATATTTATTTTTTTTTGTCCATGTTATATTTGTTCGGCCATTTTTTCAACCTTTTTTTTTTTACAGTATGTCCATTTGTGTTCCTTTTTGTCAAGTTTTGTACATTTTTGTTCATCTGTGTACATGATTCTACATTATTGTTCATTTGCGTCCATTAGTTTTATTTTATTTATTTTTTTACACATTTTTGCCGATTTATGAAAACGTCAAGTATTTTATGACAATTTTTTTCTTCTGTATTTTCATTAAGTAAATTTGGCTTTTTTTTACTTTCAAACATTTTGTTTGATTATTGTTAATTTCTTAATTTTTCTATAAATTTGTGTAATTATTTTGTTATATTTTTACACATCTTTGTAAACTGCTGTTTTTATATTTTTGTAGATGTTTTTTCATCTTTGTACATGCGTCTACATTATTGTTGATTTGTGTCCATTTTTTTTTTTTTGTTGCTGATTTATGAAATTGTCAATTATTTTTTCAAATGTTTTTTTCGGTATTTTTTGGGTAAATTTTACTTTTTTTGCTTTTAAACATTTTCTTTAAATATTGTCGATGTCTTTATATTTCTATAAATTTGTGTAATTATTTTGTTATATTTTTACACATCTTTGTAAACTGCTGTTTTTATATTTTTGTAGATGTTTTTTCATCTTTGTACATGCTTCTACATTATTGTTCATTTGCGTCCATTAGTTTTATTTATTTATTTTTTTTACACATTTTTGCCGATTTATGAAAACGTCAAGTATTTTATGACAATTTTTTCTTCTGTATTTTCATTAGGTAAATTTGGCTTTTTTTTACTTTCAAACATTTTGTTTGATTATTGTTAATTTCTTAATTTTTCAATAAATTTGTGTAATTATTTTGTTATATTTTTACCAACTTTGTAAACTGCTGTTTTTATATTTTTGTAGATGTTTTTTCATCTTTGTACATGCGTCTACATTATTGTTGATTTGTGTCCATTTTTTTTAAATTTTTTTGCTGATTTATAAAATTGTCAATTATTTTTTCAAATGTCTTTTTTCTGTATTTTTTGGGTCAATTTTGCTTTTTTTTTTTTTTTTTAAACATTTTCTTTAAATATTGTCGATGTCTTTATATTTCTATAAATTTGTGTAATTATTTTGTTATATTTTTACACATATTTGTAAACTGCTGTTTTTATATTTTTGTACATGTTGGTTCATCTTTGTACATGCTTCTACATTATTGTTCATTTGCGTCCATTAGTTTTATTTTATTTTTATTTTTTTACACATTTTTGCCGATTTATGAAAACGTCAAGTATTTTATTACAAATGTTTTTTTTCTGTATTTTTATTTGGTAAATTTGGCTTTTTTTTACTTTTAAACATTTTGTTTGATTATTGTTAATTTCTTTATTTTTCTATAAATTTGTGTAATTATTTTGTTATATTTTTACACATCTTTGTAAACTGCTGTTTTTATATTTTTGTAGATATGTTTTCATCTTTGTACATGCTTCTACATTATTGTTGATTTGTGTGCATTTTTTTTTTTTTTTTTTTTGCTGATTTATGAAATTGTCTATTTTTTTCAAATTTCTTTTTGGGGTATTTTTTTGGTAAATTTTACTTTTTTTTTGCTTTCAAACATTTTCTTTAAATATTGTCGATGTCTTTATATTTCTATAAATGTGTGTAATTATTTTGTTATATTTTTACACATCTTTGTAAACTGCTGTTTTTATATTTTTGTAGATGTTTTTTCATCTTTGTACATGCTTCTACATTATTGTTCATTTGCGTCCTTTTTTTTTTGCTGATTTATGAAATTGTCCATTTTTTTTTCTGTATTTTTTTGGTCAATTTAGCTTTTTTTTTACTTTTAAACATTTTCTTTAAATATTGTCGATGTCTTTATATTTCTATCAATTTGTGTAATTATTTTGTTATATTTTTATACATATTTGTACATGTTGGTTCATCTTTGTACATGCTTCTACATTATTGTTTATTTGCATCCATTAGTTTTATTTTTTTTATTTTTTTTACACATTTTTGCCGATTTATGAAAACGTCAAGTATTTTTTTACAAATTTCTTTTTTCTGTATTTTTATTTGGTAAATTTTGCTTTTTTTTACTTTTAAACATTTTGTTTGATTATTGTTGATTTCTTTATTTTTCTATAAATTTATATTTTTACACATCTTTGTAAACTGCTGTTTTTATATTTTTGTAGATATTTTTCATCTTTGTACATGCTTCTACATTATTGTTGATTTGTGTCCATTTTTTTAAATTTTTTGCTGATTTATGAAATTGTCAATTATTTTTTCAAATTTCTTTTTTCGGTATTTTTTTGGTAAATTTTACTTTTTTTTGCTTTTAAACATTTTCTTTAAATATTGTCGATGTCTTTATATTGCTATAAATTTGTGTAATTATTTTGTTATATTTTTACACATCTTTGTAAACTGCTGTTTTTATATTTTTGTAGATGTTTTTTCATCTTTGTACATGCTTCTACATTATTGTTGATTTGCGTCCATTTGTTTTATTATTATTATTTTTTACAAACTTTAGCTGATTTATTAAACTGTCAATTATTTTTTCAAAATTTCTTTTTTCTGTATTTTTTATTTGGTAAATGTAGCTTTTTTTTAACTTTTAAACATTTTGTTTGATTATTGTTGTTTTCTTTATTTTTCTGTAAATTTGTGTAATCATTTTTACACATAACTAAACTGCTTTTTTTTTATTTTTCTAAATGTTCGTCCATCTTTGTACATGCTTCAACATTATTGTTCATTTGTGTCCATTTTTTTTACACACTTTCGCCGATTCATTAAATTGTCAAGTATTTTTTAGATTTTTGTTTTGGTCAATTTTTCCTTTGTTTTACACTTTGTTTCCCTTTTGTAAATTTCTGTATGTTTCTGTAAATGTTTAGTTGTTACATACTTGTGTCCATCTTTGTACATGTTTCTACATTATTGGTCACTTGTGTCCATTTGTTTTATTATTATTTTTTACACATTTTTGCCGATTCATAAAATCGTCAAGTATTTTTTTTTAAATTTTTGGTCAATTTTTCATTTGTTTTACACTTTGTTTCACCTTTGTCAATCTCTGTATGTTTTTATAAATATCTACTTTTTACATATTTTTGTTCATCTTTGTACATTATTAATTTGTTTTACTTTTTTCCCCGCATTTTTTTTATTTGACTTCTATTTTTTTTAACACATTTTTTAAATCAATTTTTATATATTTTTACTCCTCATACAGCTTCATTCATCACTCCAAGCAACATTTGTAAGTTTTACAATATAACTAAAACAATTCGCACTTACTAAACCGTCCGATGCGTGCCGTCTGTTGGCGTGTTTTCATGCATATTTCTACGCGTTATCGTAACGTAATCAAGCAAGCGTTGTTAGCATTAGCTAACATGCTAACAGGTTTACGAGTGTTTGTGTTAGTATTATTAACTTACAACTGTTTAGCTGATTGCAGAGCTAGTTTGCGCAGCTCGTGAGTCCATGACCGTGACTGCTGTTTTGTTTGATCAGCCGTTTTACTGCCTTGTTACAGACACTATTGGACACAATTAAGGTATGTAAATAAATATATCTGTTTAAATAACTAATTTCACAATACATGTAAAAACATTTTATGCGTGTAATAAAATGGCGTACTTACCGTCTTCTCGGGTGTGTCTGTCCTCGTCCTGCCGCTCGCTCTTCTTCCCCCTGGAGCAAAAAGTAAGCGTCACACGTCACGGGCGTTCACCCAAAGGTGGACGCCGGACAAAGCGCCCTCACCGGGTGTTGCTGCATGGCGGCCTGGAGCGCCTGGGCGTCCCGCAGGAGGAGACGCAGCCTGTTGTTGATGACGTGGACTCGCTCCTTGGCCTCCAGGCCGTCCTCGGCCTCCAGGAGGAGCTGCGTGGCCACGGCCTGCAGGGACCAGACCTCCGACTGGCGGGCGGACATTTCCTCCTGGAGGGCCTGCGGGGGGCGGCGGTGAGCGAGGGTCAGAGGTGTCACGCTCGACCCTCGACAGGGTGTTGAATCCTCACAATGTTGTTTACCCAGCAGTGACCTTTTTCAGCTGCTGGATGACTTAAACGTTTTATACTAGCTTTTTAGCTCATTTTATATGTTTTATTCACCTAAAATACTGTATTTTAATAATAGGCTCCATCTTAGAAGTATGCTAACACAGCTAACATTAGCATGCTAAGGTTTTATACTAGCTTTGTAGCAAATGTTGTATGTTTACACCTAAAATAGTGTATATTGATACCTTGTTCCATCTTAGAAGTATGCTGACTTCTCCTATGTCATCATGCTAATGTTAAAATGCTAATGTTTTATGCTAGTTCTTTTATTTACTCCTAAAAAAATCATATATTTTGATACTTGGCGCCATCTTATAAGTATACATTAACTTTGTTTTAGCTTTTTTTTAACATTGTTAGTTTAATCCTAAAAATCATGGATTTTGATACTTTGCGCTAACTTATATATATGCTAACGTCGCTAAAGTTAACATACTAACGTTTTATACTAGCTTTTTAGCTAGTTTTGTATGTTTTATTCACCTAAACTACTGTATTTTAATAATTGGCTCCATCTTAGAAGTATGTTAACACTGCTAACATTTGCATGCTAACGTTTTATACTAGCTTTTTAGCAAATTTTGTATGTTTACACCTAAAATAGTACATTTTAATACTTGGCTCCATCTTAGAAGTATGCTAACTTGTCCTATGTCATCATGCTAATGTTAAAATGCTAAGGTTTTATGCTATTTTTTTTTTAAACAAATTTTGTTTGTTTAATCCTAAAAAATCATATATTTTGATACTTGGCGCCATCTTATAAGTATACTTATAAGTATATTTTAACTTTGTTTTAGCTTTTTTTAACACATTGTTAGTTTAATCCTAAAAATCATGGATTTTGATACTTTGCGCTATCTTATATATATACTAACGTCGCTAAAGTTAACATACTAACGTTTTATACTAGCTTTATAGCTAATTTTGTATGTTTTATTCACCTAAAATACTGTATTTTAATAATTGGCTCCATCTTAGAAGTATGCTAACACTGCTAACATTAGCATGCTAACGTTTTATACTAGCGTTTTAGCTCATTTTATATGTTTTATACACCTAAAATACTGTATTTTAATAATAGGCTCCATCTTACAAGTATGCTAACACCGCTAACATTAGCATGCTAACGTTTTATCCTAGCTTTTTAGCAAATTTTGTATGTTTACACCTAAAATGGCGCATTTTAATACTTGGCTCCATCTTAGAAGTATGCTAACTTGTCCTATGTCATCATGCTAATGTTAAAATGCTAAGGTTTTATGCTATTTTTTTTAAACAAATTTTGTTTGTTTAATCCTAAAAAAATCATATCTTTTGATACTTGGCGCCATCTTATAAGTATACTTATAAGTATATTCTAACTTTGTTTTAGCTTTTTTTAACAGATTGTTAGTTTAATCCTAAAAATCACGGATTTTGACACTTTGCGCTATCTTATACTGTATATATGCTAACGTCGCTAAAGTTAACATACTAACGTTTTATACTAGCTTTTTAGCTCATTTTGTATGTTTTATTCACCTAAAATACTGTATTTTAATAATAGGCTCCATCTTACAAGTATGCTAACACTGCTAACATTAACATGCTAATGTTTTATACTAGCTTTTTAGCAAATTTTGTATGTTTACACCTAAAATGGTGCATTTTAATACTTGGCTCCATCTTAGAAGTATGCTAACTTGTCCTATGTCATCATGCTAATGTTAAAATGCTAAGGTTTTATGCTATTTTTTTTTTTTAAACAAATTTTGTTTGTTTAATCCTAAAAAATCATATATTTTGATACTTGGCGCCATCTTATAAGCATACTTATAAGTATATTTTAACTTTGTTTTAGCTTTTTTTAACACATTGTTAGTTTAATCCTAAAAATCATGGATTTTGATACTTTGCGCTATCTTATATATATGCTAATGTCGCTAAAGTTAACATACTAACGTTTTATACTAGCTTTTTAGCTAATTTTGTATGTTTTATTCACCTAAAATACTGTATTTTAATAATTGGCTCCATCTTAGAAGTATGCTAACACTGCTAACATTAGCATGCTAACGTTTTATACTAGCGTTTCAGCTCATTTTGTATGTTTACACCTAAAATGGTGCATTTTAATTCTTGGCTCCATCTTACAAGTATGCTAACTTGTCCTATGTCATCATGCTAATGTTAAAATGCTAAGATTTTATGCTATTTTTTTTAAACAAATTTTGTCTGTTTAATCCTAAAAAAATCATATATTTTGATACTTGGCGCCATCTTATAAGTATACTTAGAAGTATATTTTAACTTTGTTTTAGCTTTTTTTAACACATTGTTAGTTTAATCCTAAAAATCATGGATTTTGATACTTTGCGCTATCTTATATATATGCTAACGTCGCTAAAGTTAACATACTAACGTTTTATACTAGCTTTTTAGCTAATTTTGTATGTTTTATTCACCTAAAATACTGTATTTTAATAATTGGCTCCATCTTAGAAGTATGCTAACACTGCTAACATTAGCATGCTAACGTTTTATACTAGCTTTTTAGCTCATTTTATATGTTTTATTCACCTAAAATACTGTATTTTAATAAGAGGCTCCATCTTACAAGTATGCTAACACTGCTAACATTAGCATGCTAACGTTTTATACTAGCTTTTTAGCACATTTTGTATGTTTACACCTAAAATGGTGCATTTTGATACTTGGCTCCATCTTAGAAGTATGCTAACTTGTCCTATGTCATCATGCTAATGTTAAAATGCTAAGGTTTTATGCTATTTTTTTTTTTAAACAAATTTTGTTTGTTTAATCCTAAAAAATCATATATTTTGATACTTGGCGCCATCTTATAAGTATACTTAGAAGTATATTTTAACTTTGTTTTAGCTTTTTTTTAACACATTTTGTTAGTTTAATCCTAAAAATCAAGGATTTTGATACTTTGCGCTATCTTATAAATATGCTAACGTCGCTAAAGTTAACATACTAACGTTTTATACTAGCTTTTTAGCTAGTTTTGTATGTTTTATTCACCTAAAATACTGTATTTTAATAATTGGCTCCATCTTAGAAGTATGCTGACTTCTACGTCATCATGCTAATGTTAAAATGCTAATGTTTTGTGCTAGTTTTTTAATTTAATCCTAAAAAAATCATTTATTTTGATCTTATAAGTATACTTTTAAGTTTACTTTAACTTAGCTTTTTTAACAAATTTTGTTTGTTTAAACCTAAAAATCATGTATTTTGATACATTGCGCCATCTTATATATATGCTATATGCTAACGTCGCTAAAGTTAACATACTAACGTTTTATACTAGCTTTTTAGCTCATTTTATATGTTTTATTCACCTAAAATACTGTATTTTAATAATAGGCTCCATCTTACAAGTATGCTAACACTGCTAACATTAGCATGCTGATGTTTTATACTAGCTTTTTAGCAAATTTTGTATGTTTACACCTAAAATGGTGCATTTTAATACTTGGCTCCATCTTAGAAGTATGCTAACTTGTCCTATGTCATCATGCTAATGTTAAAATGCTAAGGTTTTATGCTATTTTTTTTTCAAACAAATTTTGTTTGTTTAATCCTAAAAAAATCATATATTTTGATACTTGGCGCCATCTTATAAGTATACTTATAAGTATATTTTAACTTTGTTTTAGCTTTTTTTAACACATTGTTAGTTTAATCCTAAAAATCATGGATTTTGATACTTTGCGCTATCTTATAAATATGCTAACGTCGCTAAAGTTAACATACTAACGTTTTATACTAGCTTTTTAGCTAATTTTGTATGTTTTATTCACCTAAAATACTGTATTTTAATAATTGGCTCCATCTTAGAAGTATGCTAACACTGCTGACATTAGCATGCTAATGTTTTATACTAGCGTTTTAGCTCATTTTATATGTTTTATTCACCTAAAATACTGTATTTTAATAATAGGCTCCATCTTACAAGTATGCTAACACTGCTAACATTAACATGCTAATGTTTTATACTAGCTTTTTAGCAAATTTTGTATGTTTACACCTAAAATGGTGCATTTTGATACTTGGCTCCATCTTAGAAGTATGCTAACTTGTCCTATGTCATCATGCTAATGTTAAAATGCTAAGGTTTTATGCTATTTTTTTTTTTAAACAAATTTTGTTTGTTTAATCCTAAAAAATCATATATTTTGATACTTGGCGCCATCTTATAAGTATACTTATAAGTATATTTTAACTTTGTTTTAGCTTTTTTTAACACATTGTTAGTTTAATCCTAAAAATCATGGATTTTGATACTTTGCGCTATCTTATATATATGCTAGTGTCGCTAAAGTTAACATACTAACGTTTTATACTAGCTTTTTAGCTAATTTTGTATGTTTTATTCACCTAAAATACTGTATTTTAATAATTGGCTCCATCTTAGAAGTATGCTAACACTGCTAACATTAGCATGCTAACGTTTTATACTAGCGTTTCAGCTCATTTTGTATGTTTACACCTAAAATGGTGCATTTTAATACTTGGCTCCATCTTAGAAGTATGCTAACTTGTCCTATGTCATCATGCTAATGTTAAAATGCTAAGATTTTATGCTATTTTTTTTTAAACAAATTTTGTTTGTTTAATCCTAAAAAAATCATATATTTTGATACTTGGCGCCATCTTATAAGTATACTTAGAAGTATATATTAACTTTGTTTTAGCTTTTTTTAACACATTGTTAGTTTAATCCTAAAAATCATGGATTTTGATACTTTGCGCTATCTTATATATATGCTAACGTCGCTAAAGTTAACATACTAACGTTTTATACTAGCTTTTTAGCTAATTTTGTATGTTTTATTCACCTAAAATACTGTATTTTAATAATTGGCTCCATCTTAGAAGTATGCTAACACTGCTAACATTAGCATGCTAACGTTTTATACTAGCTTTTTAGCTCATTTTATATGTTTTATTCACCTAAAATACTGTATTTTAATAATAGGCTCCATCTTACAAGTATGCTAACACTGCTAACATTAGCATGCTAACGTTTTATACTAGCTTTTTAGCAAATTTTGTATGTTTACACCTAAAATGGTGCATTTTGATACTTGGCTCCATCTTAGAAGTATACTTAGAAGTATATTTTAACTTTGTTTTAGCTTTTTTTTTAACACATTTTGTTAGTTTAATCCTAAAAATCAAGGATTTTGATACTTTGCGCTATCTTATAAATATGCTAACGTCGCTAAAGTTAACATACTAACGTTTTATACTAGCTTTTTAGCTAGTTTTGTATGTTTTATTCACCTAAAATACTGTATTTTAATAATTGGCTCCATCTTAGAAGTATGCTGACTTCTACGTCATCATGCTAATGTTAAAATGCTAATGTTTTGTGCTAGTTTTTTAATTTAATCCTAAAAAAATCATTTATTTTTATCTTATAAGTATACTTTTAAGTTTACTTTAACTTAGCTTTTTTAACAAATTTTGTTTGTTTAAACCTAAAAATCATGTATTTTGATACATTGCGCCATCTTATATATATGCTATATGCTAACGTCGCTAAAGTTAACATACTAACGTTTTATACTAGCTTTTTAGCTCATTTTATATGTTTTATTCACCTAAAATACTGTATTTTAATAATAGGCTCCATCTTACAAGTATGCTAACACTGCTAACATTAGCATGCTGACGTTTTATACTAGCTTTTTAGCAAATTTTGTATGTTTACACCTAAAATGGTGCATTTTAATACTTGGCTCCATCTTAGAAGTATGCTAACTTGTCCTATGTCATCATGCTAATGTTAAAATGCTAAGGTTTTATGCTATTTTTTTTTCAAACAAATTTTGTTTGTTTAATCCTAAAAAAATCATATATTTTGATACTTGGCGCCATCTTATAAGTATACTTATAAGTATATTTTAACTTTGTTTTAGCTTTTTTTAACACATTGTTAGTTTAATCCTAAAAATCATGGATTTTGATACTTTGCGCTATCTTATAAATATGCTAACGTCGCTAAAGTTAACATACTAACGTTTTATACTAGCTTTTTAGCTAATTTTGTATGTTTTATTCACCTAAAATACTGTATTTTAATAATTGGCTCCATCTTAGAAGTATGCTAACACTGCTGACATTAGCATGCTAATGTTTTATACTAGCGTTTCAGCTCATTTTGTATGTTTACACCTAAAATGGTGCATTTTAATACTTGGCTCCATCTTAGAAGTATGCTAACTTGTCCTATGTCATCATGCTAATGTTAAAATGCTAAGATTTTATGCTATTTTTTTTTAAACAAATTTTGTTTGTTTAATCCTAAAAAAATCATATATTTTGATACTTGGCGCCATCTTATAAGTATACTTAGAAGTATATTTTAACTTTGTTTTAGCTTTTTTTAACACATTGTTAGTTTAATCCTAAAAATCATGGATTTTGATACTTTGCGCTATCTTATATATATGCTAACGTCGCTAAAGTTAACATACTAACGTTTTATACTAGCTTTTTAGCTAATTTTGTATGTTTTATTCACCTAAAATACTGTATTTTAATAATTGGCTCCATCTTAGAAGTATGCTAACACTGCTAACATTAGCATGCTAACGTTTTATACTAGCTTTTTAGCTCATTTTATATGTTTTATTCACCTAAAATACTGTATTTTAATAATAGGCTCCATCTTACAAGTATGCTAACACTGCTAACATTAGCATGCTAACGTTTTATACTAGCTTTTTAGCAAATTTTGTATGTTTACACCTAAAATGGTGCATTTTGATACTTGGCTCCATCTTAGAAGTATGCTAACTTGTCCTTTGTCATCATGCTAATGTTAAAATGCTAAGGTTTTATGCTATTTTTTTTTTAAACAAATTTTGTTTGTTTAATCCTAAAAAATCATATATTTTGATACTTGGCGCCATCTTAAAAGTATACTTATAAGTATATTTTAACTTTGTTTTAGCTTTTTTTAACACATTGTTAGTTTAATCCTAAAAATCATGGATTTTGATACTTTGCGCTATCTTATATATATGCTAACGTCGCTAAAGTTAACATACTAACGTTTTATACTAGCTTTTTAGCTAATTTTGTATGTTTTATTCACCTAAAATACTGTATTTTAATAATTGGCTCCATCTTAGAAGTATGCTAACACTGCTAACATTAGCATGCTAACGTTTTATACTAGCTTTTTAGCTCATTTTATATGTTTTATTCACCTAAAATACTGTATTTTAATAAGAGGCTCCATCTTACAAGTATGCTAACACTGCTAACATTAGCATGCTAACGTTTTATACTAGCTTTTTAGCACATTTTGTATGTTTACACCTAAAATGGTGCATTTTGATACTTGGCTCCATCTTAGAAGTATGCTAACTTGTCCTATGTCATCATGCTAATGTTAAAATGCTAAGGTTTTATGCTATTTTTTTTTTTTTAAACAAATTTTGTTTGTTTAATCCTAAAAAATCATATATTTTGATACTTGGCGCCATCTTATAAGTATACTTAGAAGTATATTTTAACTTTGTTTTAGCTTTTTTTTTAACACATTTTGTTAGTTTAATCCTAAAAATCAAGGATTTTGATACTTTGCGCTATCTTATAAATATGCTAACGTCGCTAAAGTTAACATACTAACGTTTTATACTAGCTTTTTAGCTAGTTTTGTATGTTTTATTCACCTAAAATACTGTATTTTAATAATTGGCTCCATCTTAGAAGTATGCTGACTTCTACGTCATCATGCTAATGTTAAAATGCTAATGTTTTGTGCTAGTTTTTTAATTTAATCCTAAAAAAATCATTTATTTTTATCTTATAAGTATACTTTTAAGTTTACTTTAACTTAGCTTTTTTAACAAATTTTGTTTGTTTAAACCTAAAAATCATGTATTTTGATACATTGCGCCATCTTATATATATGCTATATGCTAACGTCGCTAAAGTTAACATACTAACGATTTATACTAGCTTTTTAGCTCATTTTATATGTTTTATTCACCTAAAATACTGTATTTTAATAATAGGCTCCATCTTACAAGTATGCTAACACTGCTAACATTAGCATGCTGACGTTTTATACTAGCTTTTTAGCAAATTTTGTATGTTTACACCTAAAATGGTGCATTTTAATACTTGGCTCCATCTTAGAAGTATGCTAACTTGTCCTATGTCATCATGCTAATGTTAAAATGCTAAGGTTTTATGCTATTTTTTTTTCAAACAAATTTTGTTTGTTTAATCCTAAAAAAATCATATATTTTGATACTTGGCGCCATCTTATAAGTATACTTATAAGTATATTTTAACTTTGTTTTAGCTTTTTTTAACACATTGTTAGTTTAATCCTAAAAATCATGGATTTTGATACTTTGCGCTATCTTATAAATATGCTAACGTCGCTAAAGTTAACATACTAACGTTTTATACTAGCTTTTTAGCTAATTTTGTATGTTTTATTCACCTAAAATACTGTATTTTAATAATTGGCTCCATCTTAGAAGTATGCTAACACTGCTAACATTAGCATGCTAATGTTTTATACTAGCGTTTTAGCTCATTTTATATGTTTTATTCACCTAAAATACTGTATTTTAATAATAGGCTCCATCTTACAAGTATGCTAACACTGCTAACATTAGCATGCTAACGTGTTATACAAGGTTTTTAGCAAATTTTGTATTTTTACACCTAAAATGGTGCATTTTGATACTTGGCTCCATCTTAGAAGTATGCTAACTTGTCCTATGTCATCATGCTAATGTTAAAATGCTAAGGTTTTATGCTATTTTTTTTTTTAAACAAATTTTGTTTGTTTAATCCTAAAAAAATCATATCTTTTGATACTTGGCGCCATCTTATAAGTATACTTATAAGTATGCTTTAACTTTGTTTTAGCTTTTTTTTAACACATTTTGTTAGTTTAATCCTAAAAATCATGGATTTTGATACTTTGGCTATCTTATATATATGCTAACGTCGCTAAAGTTAACATACTAACGTTTTATACTAGCTTTTTAGCTAATTTTGTATGTTTTATTCACCTAAAATACTGTATTTTAATAATTGGCTCCATCTTAGAAGTATGATAACACTGCTGACATTAGCATGCTAACGTTTTATACTAGCTTTTTAGCAAATTTTGTATGTTTACACCTAAAATATTACATTTTAATACTTGGCTCCATCTTAGAAGTATGCTAACTTGTCCTATGTCATCATGCTAATGTTAAAATGCTAAGGTTTTATGCTAATTTTTTTTTAAACAAATTTTGTTTGTTTAATCCTAAAAAATCATTTATTTTGATACTTGGCGCCATCTTATAAGTATACTTATAAGTATATTTTAACTTTGTTTTAGCTTTTTTTAAACACATTGTTAGTTTAATCCTAAAAATCATGGATTTTGATACTTTGCGCTATCTTATATATATGCTAACGCCGCTAAAGTTAACATACTAACGTTTTATACTAGCTTTTTAGCTAATTTTGTATGTTTTATTCATCTAAAATACTGTATTTTAATAATTGGCTCCATCTTAGAAGTATGCTGACTTCTCCTACGTCATCATGCTAATGTTAAAATGCAAATTTTTTGTGCTAGTTTTTTTAATTTAATCCTAAAAAAATAATTTATTTTGATCTTATAAGTATACTTTTAAGTTTACTTTAACTTAGCTTTTTTAACAAATTTTGTTTGTTTAAACCTAAAAATCATGTATTTTGATACTTTGCGCCATCTTATAAATATGCTAACGTCGCTAAAGTTAACATACTAACGTTTTATACTAGCTTTTTAGCTAATTTTGTGTGTTTTATTCACCTAAAATACTGTATTTTAATAATTGGCTCCATCTTAGAAGTATGCTGACTTCTCCTACGTCATCATGCTAATGTTAAAATGCTAATGTTTTGTGCTAGTTTTTTTATTTAATCCTAAAAAAATAATTTATTTTGATCTTATAAGTATACTTTTAAGTTTACTTTAACTTAGCTTTTTTAACACAATTTGCTTTGTTTAAACCTAAAAATCATGTATTTTGATACTTTGCGCCATCTTATAAATATGCTAACGTCACTAAAGTTAACATACTAACGTTTTATATTAGCTTTTTAGCTCATTTTGTATGTTTTATTCACCTAAAATACTGTATTTTAATAATAGTCTCCATCATAGAAGTATGCTAACACAGCTAACATTAGCATTCTAAGGTTTTATACTAGCTTTGTAGCAAATGTTGTATGTTTACAACTAAAATAGTGTATATTGATACCTTGTTCCATCTTAGAAGTATGCTGACTTCTCCTATGTCATCATGCTAATGTTAAAATGCTAATGTTTTATGCTAGTTCTTTTATTTACTCCTAAATAAAATCATATATTTTGATACTTGGCGCCATCTTATAAGTATACATTAACTTTGTTTTAGCTTTTTTTTTTAAACACATTTTGTTAGTTTAATCCTAAAAATCATGGATATGATAACGTTGCTAAAGTTAACATACTAACGTTTTATACTAACTTTTTAGCTAATTTTGTATGTTTTATTCACCTAAAATACTGTATTTTAATAATTGTCTCCATCTTAGAAGTATTCTAACACTGCTAACATTAGCATGCTAACGTTTTATACTAGCTTTTTAGCAAATTTTGTATGTTTACACCTAAAATGGTGCATTTTAATACTTGGCTCCATCTTAGAAGTATGCTAACTTGTCCTATGTCATCATGCTAATGTTAAAATGCTAAGGTTTTATGCTATTTTTTTTTTTAAACAAATTTTGTTTGTTTAATCCTAAAAAATCATATTTTGATACTTGGCGCCATCTTATAAGTATACTTATAAGTATATTTGAACTTTGTTTTAGCTTTTTTTAACACATTTTGTTAGTTTAATCCTAAAAATCATGGATTTGGATACTTTGCGCTATCTTATATATATACTAACGTCACAAAAGTTAACATACTAACGTTTAATACTAGCTTTTTAGCTAATTTTGTATGTTTTATTCACCTAAAATACTGTATTTTAATAATTGGCTCCATCGTAGAAGTATGCTGACTCCTCCTACGTCATCATGCTAATGTTAAAATGCTAATGTTTTGTGCTAGTTTTTTATTTAATCCTAAAAAAATCATTTATTTTGATCTTATAAGTATACTTTTAAGTTTATCTAACTTAGCTTTTTAAACAAATTTTGTTTGTTTGAACCTAAAAATCATGTATTTTGATACTTTGCGCCATCTTATAAATATGCTAACGTCGCTAAAGTTAACATACTAACATTTTATACTAGCTTTTTAGCTAATTTTGTATGTTTTATTCACCTAAAATACTGTATTTTAATAATAGTCTCCATCTTAGAAGTATGCTAACACAGCTAACATTAGCATGCTAAGGTTTTATACTAGCTTTTTAGCAAATGTTGTATGTTTACAACTAAAATAGCGTATATTGATACCTTGTTCCATCTTAGAAGTATGCTGACTTCTCCTATGTCATCATGCTAATGTTAAAATGCTAATGTTTTATGCTAGTTCTTTTATTTACTCCTAAAAAAATCATATATTTTGATACTTGGCGCCATCTTATTAGTATACATTAACTTTGTTTTAGCTTTTTTTTTTAACACATTTTGTTAGTTTAATCCTAAAAATCATGGATTTTGATACTTTGCGCCATCATATAAATATGATAACGTTGCTAAAGTTAACATACTAACGTTTTATACTAACTTTTTAGCTAATTTTGTATGTTTTATTCACCTAAAATACTGTATTTTAATAATTGGCTCCATCTTAAAAGTATTCTAACACTGCTAACATTAGCATGCTAACGTTTTATACTAGCTTTTTAGCTAATTTTGTATGTTTACACCTAAATAGTGCATTTTAATACTTGGCTCCATCTTAGAAGTATGCTAACTTGTCCTATGTCATCATGCTAATGTTAAAATGCTAAGGTTTTATGCTATTTTTTTTAAAACAAATTTTGTTTGTTTAATCCTAAAAAAATCATATATTTTGATACTTGGAGCCATCTTATAAGTATACTTATAAGTATATTTTAACTTTGTTTTAGCTTTTTTTAACACATTGTTAGTTTAATCCTAAAAATCATGGATTTTGATACTTTGCGCCATCTTATATATATGCTAACGTCACTAAAGTTAACATACTAACGTTTTATACTAGCTTTTTAGCTAATTGTGTATGTTTTATTCACCTAAAATACTGTATTTTAATAATAGGCTCCATCTTACAAGTATGCTAACACTGCTAACATTAGCATGCTAACGTTTTATACAAGGTTTTTAGCAAATTTTGTATGTTTACACCTAAAATGGTGCATTTTGATACTTAGCTCCATCTTAGAAGTATGCTAACTTGTCCTATGTCATCATGCTAATGTTAAAATGCTAAGGTTTTATGCTATTTTTTTTTTAAACAAATTTTGTTTGTTTAATCCTAAAAAAATCATATCTTTTGATACTTGGCGCCATCTTATAAGTATACTTATAAGTATATTTTAACTTTGTTTTAGCTTTTTTTAACACATTGTTAGTTTAATCCTAAAAATCATGGATTTTGATACTTTGCGCTATCTTATATATATGCTAATGTCGCTAAAGTTAACATACTAACGTTTTATACTAGCTTTTTAGCTAATTTTGTATGTTTTATTCACCTAAACTACTGTATTTTAATAATTGGCTCCATCTTAGAAGTATGATAACACTGCTAACATTAGCATGCTAATGTTTTATACTAGCTTTTTAGCAAATTTTGTATGTTTACACCTAAAATAGTACATTTTAATACTTGGCTCCATTTTAGAAGTATGCTAACTTGTCCTATGTCATCATGCTAATGTTAAAATGCTAAGGTTTTATGCTATTTTTTTTAAAAACAAATTTTGTTTGTTTAATCCTAAAAAAATCATATATTTTGATACTTGGCGCCATCTTATAAGTATACTTATAAGTATGCTTTAACTTTGTTTTAGCTTTTTTTTAAGACGTTGTTAGTTTAATCCTAAAAATCATGGATTTTGATACTTTGCACTATCTTATATATATGCTAAAGTCGCTAAAGTTAACATACTAACGTTTTATACTAGCTTTTTAGCTAATTTTGTATGTTTTATTCACCTAAAATACTGTATTTTAATAATTGGCCCCATCTTAGAAGTATGCTAACACTGCTAACATTAGCATGCTAATGTTTTATACTAGCTTTTTAGCTACTTTTGTATGTTTACACCTAAAATATTACATTTTAATACTTGGCTCCATCTTAGAAGTATGCTAACTCGTCCTATGTCATCATGCTAATGTTAAAATGTTAATGTCTATTTTTTTAAACAAATTTTGTTAGTTTAATCCTAAAAAATCATATATTTTGATACTTGACGCCATCTTATAAGTATACTTATAGGTATACTTTAACTTTGTTTTAGCTTTTTTCAACACATTTTGTTAGTTTAATCCTAAAAATCATGGATTTTGATACTTTGCGCCATCTTATAAATATGCTAACGTCGCTAAAGTTAACATACTAACGATTTATACTAGCTTTTTAGCTAATTTTGTATTTTTTATTCACCTAAAATACTGTATTTTAATAATAGGCTCCATCTTAGAAGTATGATAACACTGCTAACATTAGCATGCTAACATTTATACTAGCTTTTTAGCAAGTTTTGTATATTTACAACTAAAATACTGTATATTAACACCTTGCTCCATCTTAGAAGTATGCTGACTTCTCCTATGTCATCATGCTAATGTTAAAAGGCTAATGGTTTATGCTAGTTTTTTCATTTAATCCTAAAAAAATAATTTATTTTGACACTTGGCACCATCTTATAAGTATACCTTAACTTCGCTTTTTTAACAAATGTTGTTTGTTTACACCTAAAAATCATGGATTTTAAAACTTGGCGCCATCTTATAAATATGCTAACGTCGCTAAAGTTAACATACTAATGTTTTATACCAGCTTTTTAGCTAATTTTGTATATTTTATTCACCTAAAATACTGTATTTTACTAATTGGCTCCATCTTAGAAGTATGCTAACACTGCTAACATTAGCATGCTAACGTTTTATACTAGCTTTTTAGCTAATTTTGTATGTTTACACCTAAACTAGTGCATTTTAATACTTAGCTTCATCTTAGAAGTATACTAACTTGTCCTATGTCATCATGCTAAAGTTAAAATGTTAATGTTTTATGCAATTATTTTTTAACAAATTTTGTTTGTTTAATCCTAAAAAATCATATATTTTGATACTTGGCGCCATCTTATAAGTATACTTTAACTTTATTTTAGCTTTTTTTTTAACACATTTTGTTAGTTTAATCCTAAAAATCATGGATTTTGATACTTTGCGCCATCTTATAAATATGCTAACGTCGCTAAAGTTAACATACTAACGATTTATACTAGCTTTTTAGCTAATTTTGTATGTTTTATTCACCTAAAATACTGTATTTTAATAATTGGCTCCATCTTAGAAGTATGCTAACACTGCTGACATTAGCATGCTAATGTTTTATACTAGCTTTTTAGCAAATTTTGTATGTTTACAACAAAAATATTGTATTTTAATACCTTGTTCCATCTTAGAAGTATGCTGACTTCTCCTATGTCATCATGCTAATGTTAAAATGCTAATGTTTTATGCTAGTTTTTTTATTTACTCCTAAAAAAATCATATATTTTGATACTTGGCGCCATCTTATGAGTATACATTAACTTTGTTTGAGCATTTTTTAACACATTTTGTTAGTTTAATCCTAAAAATCATGGATTTCGATAGTTTGCGCCATCTTATAAATATGCTAACGTCGCCAAAGTTAACATACTAATGTTCTTTAGTAGCTTTTTAGCAAATTTTGTATGTTTTATTCACCTAAAATACTCTATTTTAATAATTGGCTCCATCTTAGAAGTATGCTAACACTGCTAACATTCGCATGCTAATGTTTTATACTAGCTTTTTAGCAAATTTTGTATGTTTACAACTAAAATAGTGTATATTAAGACCTTGCTCCATCTTAGAAGTATGCTGACTTCTCCTATGTCATCATGCTAATGTTAAATGCTAATGTTTTATGCTAGTTTTTTTATTTAATCCTAAAAAAAATCATTTATTTTGATACTTGGCGCCATCTTATATTTATCCTTTTAAGTATACTTCAACTTAGCTTTTTTAACAAATTTTGTTTGTTTAAACCAAAAAATCATGGATTTTGATACTTGACGCCATCTTATAAATATGCTAACGTCGCTAAAGTTAACATACTACCGATTTATACTAGCTTTTTAGATAATTTTGTATATTTTATTCACCTAAAATACTGTATTTTAATACTTGGCCCCGTCTTAGAAGTATGCTAACACTGTTAACATTAGCATGCTAATGTTTTATACTAGCTTTTTCGTAAATTTTGTATGTTTACTTCTAAAATAGTGTATTTTTATACCTGGTTCCATCTTAGAAGTATGTCAACTTGTCCTATGTCATCATGCTAATGTTAAAATGCTAATGTTTTATGCTAGATTTTTTTTAACAAATATTGTTTGTTTAAACCTAAAAATCATATATTTTGATACTTGGGGCCATCTTATAAGTACGCTAACGCCGCTAAAGTTAGCATAATAAATTTTTTATTGTAACTTTTTAGATAATTTTGTATGTTTGTTTTACCACCTGGAAGTATGTCAACTTGTCCTATGTCATCATGCTAATATTGAAATGCTAATGTTTTATGCTAGATTTTTTTTGACAAATTTTGTTTGTTTGAATATAAAATTCATATATTTTGATACTTGGCGCCATCTTATAAGTATACTTTAACTTCAACTTCGCTTTTTTTAACAAATTCAGTTTGTTTAAACCTAGAAAACATTGATTTTGATACTTGGCGCCATCTTATAAGTACGCTAACGCCGCCAAAGTTAGCATACAATTATTTTATTCTAGCTTTTTAGTTAATTTTGTATTTTTTTTCCCCCCACCTAAAATTGTGTATTTTATTACCTGGATCCATCTTAGAAGTATGCTAACTTGTTCAATGTTAAAATGCTAACGTTTTATGCTATCTTTTTATGCTACCTTTTTTTTTTTTTTTTTTAACACATTTTGTTTGTTCAAACCTAAATATCATGGATTTTGTTACTCGGCGCTATCTTGGAATTATACTAAAATTACCATGCTAATATTTTATGCTAAATTTGTATGTTTAATCCAAAAATTCATGGGTTTTCATGCTTGAAGCCGTCTTGGAAGTTTGCTAACGTCTATTGTATCAGCATGAAGGCTGGCGTGCAAATTTTTTCATGCTAGCTTTCCAGTATATACATAGATTTTGATACTTGCTGCTATCTAAGAAGTATCTAAGCATGCTAACGTTAGCACGCTAACGTTTAAGACTAGCTTTTCAGCTAATTCTGTAAGTGTACACCTAAAATGAGTGCATTTTAATATGTGGCGCTATCTTAGAAGTATGCTAACTTATCCCTATGACAAAATGCTAACGTTATTATGCTATCTTTTTTGTTTTTTTAGCAAACTTTGCATTTTTAATTGGAAAAAATCATGGATTTTGATGCTTGAAGCCATCTTGGAAGTTTGCTAACGTCTATTACATCAGCATGAATGCTAGCGGGCAAATTTTTCCATGCTAGCTTCCCAGTATTTACATAGATTTTGATACTTGCTGCTATCTTAGAACAATCTAAGCATGCTAACGGTAGCACGCTAACATTTGATGCTAGCTTTTCAGCTAATTCTGTAAGTGTACACCTAAAATGAGTGCATTTTCATATGTGTCGCTATTTTAAAAGTATGCTAACTTATCCTATGACAAAATGCTAACGTTATTATGCTATTTTTTTTTTTTAGCAAAGTGTGTATGTTTAATCGAAAAAATAATGGATTTTGATGCTTGAAGCTATCTTGGAAATTTGCTAACGTCTATTATATCAGCATGAATATAGCGTGCAAATTTCTTCATGCTATCTTTCCAGTACATACATAGATTTTGATACTTGCTGCTATCTTAGAAGTATCTAAGCATGCTAACATTAGCACGCTAACATTTGACGCTAGCTTTTCAGCTAATTCTGTAAGTGTACACCTAAAATTAGTGCATTTTAATATGTGCCGCTTATCTTAGAAGTATGCTAACTTATCCTATGACAAAAGGCTAACGTTATTATGCTATCTTTTTTTTTTTTACCAAACTTTGTATTTTTAATTGGAAAAAATCATGGATTTTGATGCTTGAAGCCATCTTGGAAGTTTGCTAACGTCTATTACATCAGCATGAATGCTAGCGTGCAAATTTTTTCATGCTAGCTTTCCAGTATATACATAGATTTTGATACTTGGCGCCATCTTAGAAGTATCTAAGCATGCTAACGTTAGCACGCTAACGTTTGAGGCTAGCTTTTCAGCTAATTCTGTAAGTGTACACCTAAAACGAGTGCATTTTAATATGTGCCGCTATCTTAGATGTATGCTAACTTATCCTATGACAAAATGCTAACGTTTTTATGCTATTTTTTTCTTTTTTGGCACTCTTTGTATGTTTAATCGAAAAAAATAATTGATTTTGATGCTTGAAGCTATTTTGGAAGTTTGCAAACATCTGTTACATCAGCATGAATGTAGCGTGCAAATTTCTTCATGCCAGCTTTCCAGTATATACATAGATTTTGATACTTGCTGCTATCTTAGAAGTATCTAAGCATGCTAACGTTAGCACGCTAACATTTGAGGCTAGCTTTTCAGCTCATTCTGTAAGTGTACACCTAAAATGAGTGCATTTTAACATGTGCCGCTATCTTAGATGTATGCTAACTTATCCTATGACAAAATGCTAACATTTTTATGCTATTTTTTTTCGAGCAAACTTTGTATGTTTAATCGAAAAAAATAATGGATTTTGATGCTTGAAGCTATCTTGGAAATTTGCTAACATCTATTACATCAGCATTAATGTTAGCGTGCAAATTTCTTCATGCTAGCTTTCCAGTATATACATAGATTTTGATACTTGCTGCTATCTTAGAAGTATCTAAGCATGCTAATGTTAGCACGCTAATGTTTGAGGCTAGCTTTTCAGCTCATTCTGTAAGTGTACACCTAAAATGAGTGCATTTTAACATGTGCCGCTATCTTAGATCTATGCTAACTTATCCTATGACAAAATGCTAACATTTTTATGCTATTTTTTTTCGAGCAAACTTTGTATGTTTAATCGAAAAAAATAATGGATTTTGATGCTTGAAGCTATCTTGGAAATTTGCTAACATCTATTACATCAGCATTAATGTTAGCGTGCAAATTTCTTCATGCTAGCTTTCCAGTATATACATAGATTTTGATACTTGCTGCTATCTTAGAAGTATCTAAGCATGCTAACGTTAGCACGCTAATGTTTGAGGCTAGCTTTTCAGCTCATTCTGTAAGTGTACACCTAAAATGAGTGCATTTTAACATGTGCCGCTATCTTAGATGTATGCTAACTTATCCTATGACAAAATGCTAACGTTTTTATGCTATTTTTTTTCGAGCATACATTGTATGTTTAATCGAAAAAAATAATGGATTTTGATGCTTGAAGCTATCTTGGAAATTTGCTAACATCTATTACATCAGCATGAATGCAGCGTGGAAATTTCTTCATGCTAGCTTTCTAGTTATATATATAGATTTTGATACTTGCTGCTATTTTAGAAGTATCTAAGCATGCTAACGTTTTATGCTAGCTTTTCAGCTAACCCTGTAAGTGTACACGTAAAGTGAGTGCTGTTTAATGCTCGGCGCTATCTTACAGTTACGCTAACTTATCCGATGTCAAAATGCTAATGTTAGCATGCTAGCTTTTTTTAACCAAAATTTGTATGTTTCAATGAAAAAAATCATAGATTTTGATACTTGGCGCCATCTTAGAAGTACGCTAATGTCTCTTGTATTAGCACGCTAATGTAAACATGCTAACATTTTACCATGAATTGATTAACGTGGACCCTGACTTAAACAAGTTGAAAAACTTATTGGGGTGTTAGCATTTAGTGGTCAATTGTACGGAATATGTTCTGTACTGTGCAATCTACTAATAAAAGTTTCAATCAATTAATCAAAAAACGTTCTATCCGAACTTTTGAGCCAATAGTGTATGTTTAAAGCTAAAAATCACGGATTTGGCCCCAGGGGGAAACGTTAAGGATTCCTCTCATGGCGTGGAATTAAAATGTCCTACCGTAAGCGCGTCCCGTTGTTCCATCCGGACGGCGTGCGACGCGTCGTGCCGCCGTGCGCCGATGTCGCCCAGTTTGCCCTCCGCCTGAGCCAACCAGGCCAGCAGCGAGTGCAGCGTCTGGTGGAACTCCTGCACAGACAATCCCAGCCGGGGGGGGGTCAGAGGCGGTGTCGTGAGCGCCGCTCGCTGTCCGCCGAGGGCGGCGTTTGGTCACCTGACACTGCAGGAGCGCGGCGTGCAGCGTGGCCTCCCAGCGAGCCAGAGCGCCGCAGGCCTGCGTCCAGCCCCGGTTGGCCGAGCTCAGCTCCGCCTTCAGATCCCGCCACTCGGCGCTGGCGGCCGGCGGGAAGCGACGCGTGCTGAGGTTGAGAGACATCAGCAGGCGCTTGTAGCCGCTGAAGGTCCTCTGCATGTCCTGCCGGGAGACAGCGGGGAGAAACGTCTGAGTCCGGACTGAGAACATCTTCCCGGACCATAAAGAGCAGCAGGAAAGTGGATTCACGTGGCCCCATTTGTCACGGTTCACCCGACACATGAAACGTGACAAACTGGGGCGGGGTGTGGGTGCACTGTCTACTTTAGTGTTGAAATTCTTAAAATTCGTTTTGTGGCAAAGCGTCGGTTGCTATGTGGAGGTCATTATTTTAATACTATATATACTGTATATATACACACATACACATATGT